>NW_022987656.1:6353650-6465299 GCF_902827165.1 Trematomus bernacchii
AAGCCCAGCTGCCCGGAGTCACACGGCGGCCCCTGTCTCTCTCCAAAGCGGCTGCAGGAAGACGAACTCGGCGATCCTCTCAATCACCTATCTCTGCATTTACCACAATAAATGTGCCGTGGTTTTGTAAACTCGTGTATGTCTCCTTGTCTTTCCGTTGTGGCCTACGAGCCGCTCATAACAAAGAGTAAGTTATTTTTACCCGTTATAAACTACTACTGTTTGATGAGAAATCAAATCATGGTTTGCTATATATGAATGATATGTTATAGGAGCAAATAATTCAGGGAAGAAAGGATAGGCCTACTAAGTATTTCCATTAAACTTTATTTTTAGAAATGTACAAAATGAACGTAAATATACATATATACACGGTATATCATCAATTACTCCCCGTTGTCGGCATCTTGCCTATAGCAGCCGGGGCTTTTTGAGACGATGCCTCAGTGTGGTCGTCCAGTCATGTATTGTCCGGCAGGATCTGTCTGGACGAAATAAAATGCAAATCACAAAATATTAGAGAAACTTAGTTGTTTTAGATTCGTTAGTAGTAGTTGTGGTAGGAGTGTGGATATATCTAATGAACAGCTTGCCTGCTAATATGCTAACCTAGCTTTGTTTACCTTGGTAGCTAACACGATATGAACGTTAGCTTGGAGGAACGGAGTGTAATAAAACTACTATGAACAAAAGTTAGTGGTTCATATTAGGCTAGCAATAACGTGTTTATAATTGCATATTCTACGGGTAGTCTGCTACGTTCGGTCATACAATGTTTCCCGCTAGCATGTATAGCTAGCCTCGTAGCTATACATGCATAGCTAGCCTCGTTAGCTATACATGTACTGTCACAATGTACGGTAAATCACCCGGAGTATACTGTATGAGTATTCCGTGTGTGTGACTGCAGACATTCTCCTGCCATGACAAACATGTAAGGCCATCTGCTGACATTGTAGTTGATATATTTAAACTCTAGCAACTTAGTTAGCACAGTTAGCACTGGCTTAGCAGTCCGAAACATGTTTACACATTTAAACAGTCGTGGTAGCTACCTTGTTTGATAAATACACAAATAACAATGCAAACTCACAGGTTGTGTACCCGAATCTTCCCCTGCTCCAAACGGTCCAAACAAGCTGTGCATATCCGGCCTCAAACTGGGCAATGTTTTGGAAGCTTTCGTCTGTGAAATGCCGGTTCTTCGAACCTCTGGAGGAACACGCCGCTGCTGGTGTGGCCATAGCTCTTCGGGATTGGTCCATTTCGTTCCGGGTACCGCATGACATCAGGCGGTACCCGGAACTAAATGGAAGACTCAAATGGGCAGTGACGTATCTCCAACGAGGCGTTTTGGGGAGGTATTTTCTGTGTTAGAGTTTTACTCACTACAGGGTGTACTTTGAGGGTTTTGACTCTGCACACCGTTTACATGCATAAAAACCTTCATAACACACAAGGGGACGGGTAATAACCGGAAAAGCATGACATGGGAGCTTTAAGGTACATTAAGGTACCGGGCGCTACAGTGGAATTTTCTACTGCAACACTCCCCACACGCACATACACACAGGGTTGGGAGGGTTACTTTGTAAATGTAATCAGTTACTGATTACTGAATACATGGCTCTGAAAGTAATCTGAATACAGTTACAGTTACGTGTCTTAAAAAAGTAACGTATTCAGATTACTTTTAGATTACTTTTGGATTACTTTCTTTTTCCATCACAGATGGGTATGTTTTGGTGTACAGGAGACACAAAAAGCAAAAGGAAACTGAACGTGTTTTTACTGTTTTAATGGCTTATCAAGAGCACAACTGAAACATAACATCTGAAACGATGTAACAACATAATACACTTTTTGGGGATGCAGCTTGGGATGTGAGGAGTGAGGGACACGGCTTAGAACGGGCGTGTCGCCTTCTGTCCTGCCAGTGTTGGCACACTAATATATCATATTATCACACTGTAATATATTATATTATCATAACCATTACAGATTACTGTTGTTTTTGATGATTTTCTGCCCTGTATAAAAACTGTTTCGGACTTTTGCACATTTGAAGATATACATTAAGTAGGATAAATATCAGTATTTATGATAAAAAGTATTTTAAATAACGATTTCTAACACAATATAGGATTATTTCATTTGCAATTGATTGACCTAAACATATCAAACTGTTTTCGTATTTTTAAGAAAATATAAATATAAATTTTCTTTTTATTAAACTTATACTGTCTGTGTGAACCCCTAACAGATGACCTGCAAATGTATACATGCTGTATATTGGATAGTTAATTTCTGGGAGTCTCTATAACCATTTGTTAAATCAAGTTATTTTTGAATAAAAACGTAAGAATGCCACGAGAAAGTGAAACTTGTTTATTTCGCACATGGTTATTTTGTTGCTGAAGAAACCTCTGAAGTTGGGCCGAATGTCTTCGAGATCTTCAAAACACTATGTTAACACTTATTTAAAGTGGACCTATCATGCTATATTTGAAATATATATTGTAGGGCCATACCTATATAAAACATGTCTGTGAAGTTTTTTTTTCAAAATACCAAACAGATCACTCATTTTAGCCATGCCTCATATTGCTCAAACCCCTCTTTTGAAGCCCTGTTAGAGAAATGCAGACTTTGGGTCCTTAGCTTGAAAAAAATAAATAAGAGGAGGCGGAGCTAATTCCTGATCAGAATTCTACCGGAGATAAAGTTACATTCGGTTGTGATATTTCGCCATCCTGTTTAAACCACGTCAAGGATTATTTCTGAAACAGTATGGATCTCAAATGCTTTTTCTCTTGCAGGTTTATCACAAGGTGAGTTCTTTTTTTATTTCCTGCTTTTTAAACACACGTGCTCTTCAGTACAGGTTAGCTCTGAGTGTTAGCGAGGCTTGCTAATGTAAACAAAGACGCTCAAAACACGTCAGGCATTGTTTCTGATAGCAACTTTCTGTGGGTTCGCCGCGGATTTGACGTCAGATCGGATGGAATCTGTATCCGCTCGTTGTACACCCGTTTTTAAAAGATATGGGAGGAAAAGAGAGAGGGTTTTATTTTCTGACACTGCGTGAGTTCCCCGACGCACCGGGGACACATATTTTTGTATAAAAGACATCACAAAGTGTATTTTGCATGACAGGTCTCGTTTAACTTTCAAAAAATCAACAGAGTCAAAAGAGTTCCAATAGCATAGAGTTTACTGGAGATTCAACAAAATATAGCAGTTATTTTAAGTGCTATTGAATGTCTTCTGAACTGAGTAGGTGAGGATCGGTTTAATCGAGCAAGTAGCTTTATCTTTTATATATTAGTGTTGATATTCTCTGCCACCAAAATTGAGACATAAGAGACATTGAGACGTAATATTTATTCAATATACTGTATGATATTATAAAGCTGGTCAATTCTAAATGTCAGAATGATGTTGAAGCCATTGCTGCCATCTACTGTTTCCACACAACAACGTCAATCTACAAAAATGTAAAAGGTCAACACAAACGTTTGTAAAAGTTCTCAAAGTGGTTTAAGAGTTCATTTTGAATTACAAAAAGGAAACACCAAACTCCCAAACAGACTTCTATTTTCATTTTTGTATGGACTTTCTGTCCCTTTGTCTAACTCGATTATTTAAATTGGATTGAATTCTGTTGCTGTGTTACCATGTGAACCCATCGCTGAGTGGGAAACATTTGCATTCCTCCCTAACCTCCTCTTGGGTGTGGCATCTCTCTCTCCCTTTCTTACTCTCTTTTTCCTACACACACACACGCACGCACGCACACACGCACGCACGCACACACACACACACACACACACGCACACACACACACACACACACCACACACACACACACACACACACACACACACACACACACACACACACATTGTGTTTGGCAAGGATGGATGTTTTGTTCCCCTGCTCAGTAAAGCAAACGTTAACTATTTTTCTTATGTATAAGGAGGTGTTAGGTTACATAGCTCAAAGGGTGTGGAGTCTTCCTGTATCCTGACAAGACAGAACATGTTAAGTGTGTGTGTGTGATGACGTAGAAGCTGCTGAATCTGGTTTGGCAGGATTTCTGAGGGAAGGGCGAGAGAGGAGACAGACAGAGAGGAAAAGCAGTGGAATGGTTTAACTTGAGTTTCCCTAAACGTTAAGCTTTTTAACTCAACTGTGGTATATTATTCTTCTCCAGCTGGTGTCCACCTATTGGGTTTTGGATTGTATCAACGTTTCAGCACTAGGTAAGGTTATTTTTGTTGGATTTCCATACAGTTTGTATCACATGTTACCGTAAACAAAGGATAGCCAGCAGTGTTTAAGTTGACCACAGACTGTTACAGTTACAGTTCCTTGTTTACCCTAAAATACCATGACACAAGTTGGTATTTATGCCTATATGTAGAAAAACCCTTAGGTTAATTCCAGTTAAAAAAGGCAAAGGCAGGAATGTTTCCTTTTGCTATGACTAAGACACAAAGTGTAGCCAGATGTTGAGCAATCAGTGAAAAGAAAATGAGTGTTTTCCTCTAAAGCGTAGATTCAGCACACAGGCAAAGGCGTTATGGAATGAAGCCCTCTTTATATTTAAACATTTATACACACACTGATGACCATGTTAGTCTAGTTGTCTCCGTTTTAGTAAAACACTTTCAATTTCTCTTTTAATGTTACATTTAATACCTTCCTAAATTAAAACAATTCCTCTGTTTACGATATAAGAAACATCTTTTCAACATATTTTTCATCAATATTTGATATTTTAGAACAGCCGAACGTAATCGGCAAAGGGTAGGAAGACGGGTAGAACTTACTGGGAAATATGTTACATTTAATTAAAGGCTCATATCACCATAAGCCTCATAGCTGCAATAAATACTATTGTATATAACATTAATGACTTAACTAAGATAGGATAAGACAAAGGTAAGACATATTGCCGTGTTGGCTACCTAATGCTACGTGGTGTGATGTCTTTGTTAGCTTCTCATGTCGCGAGTTCGGATCGGTCAGTAATGATACCAATACCTGTCGAATCTGTGCAATCTCAGCTTGCTAATTGATATCTTGTTTGTGCAGATACGATAAGTAATAAGGGTATTTTAACGTGAGTTCTGTGCTAAGTGTGTTAGCATTTTTTCACTCAGGGCTAATTCAGAGCCTTTGTTATTACCCTTATGTTTCGTTTTGCTAAAAATGGTTAATATTGTCTGATAGCTGAGTGGGTATGAGTGGGTATGACACATTAATAGGTTTTTAAATGATAAGAAGCCCGGCTCAGACGCTGTTTCTTGCAGATGTTGCGATTTTTCCCCCGCCCGCGGAGGAATGGGGCATAACAGGTTAAGCAGCAACAGGAATAAGGTTGAAACAGGATAGCACAGGTAAGAGTTCACACAAGGGTTCATAGATATAATAACAAAAACACATTTAAATACCTGTCTATAATTAAATATCAACAATATAATTAAGTGGAGTAAGTTAATCCAGATTTTAAAGTGTTAACATGGAGCAGTCCTGAGTGATGAGCCTCTCCTGTTTTGTGAAATCTAAATATTTTACTCGTTGTAAACAGTGCGCGATCCTTCACTGCTTCGTAAACTATACAGACCTAATGATGATGTTACCGATCACATAGGGATATCATTTCTCTTTATGACCAGTAATGTGATTGGACTTTAAGTAAGATGATTGTGTGAATGACACACTAGTTTTTATTTACATTGCTCATTTTCAGGTTCATATTAGTATTTAGTGTCTCTACTGTGACTTGTCTCCATGCTTTAATGTTCAAAAAGCTCTATTTTTCTCATACTGCCTGCATGTGCTGCAGCACCTCTTTTCACCCTCTGTCTGAAACGAGAGCCGAGTCTGCTCTGATTGGTTAGCTGGCCGGCTCTGTTGTGATTGGTCAACCATTTAGAGATTTCCCACCCCTTAGCACGTACACTGTGTTGTAGCACTAGCCAATAGAAGCATGAGTGTTACATAGTGATATCACTATGATCTGTAAGTAAACAAAGGAGTCCAATGGAGGCGCACAAAAACAACAGGGATTTTAGCCTTTAATTAATGAACCAATATAGCACAATAGGGCCTCTTTATTATATTGTACAAGATTAACAATCTCTACAATGCTAGCCACACGTGCAGTTGGAAACAATGAGATTTAAATGTCAAACAGAGCTCTGATTGAGTACATAGATTTTGTTTGCAGAGAAAAGTACACATTTGATAAACACACTCACACACAAACATACACACTAAAACACACACTTAGAGCTCAGTATCTAGTAACATTAACTCTAAGACACACGCACCAGGGGGTTCATGATTTAAGTTATATTTATACAGACTAATGACACTGTTTCATTCATGAACCTCATTACTTTAGCACACACGCCATTGTTCCCTATGTGTTCATTCAGCAGCAGCAGTGAGCAGACACTAAACACACACAGCTGAATTAACAGTATCCAGGATAGAATACCAAATTACTCTTTGGTTTTAAATAAACCAAGCACACAAATGTGCAGCCACACGGCTTCAAATTATGGTGGAATTAAAATTGCGAAGATGTTTTTTGTCAAATGTAAAAAATTATACACTAACTTAAAAATGCTGTTGGGCCAGCTACAACAAAGGCTATTGAGGTTGCCCCGTGATACAATTATAAGGTCGTTTTCAAAAGCAATTACTACTGGAAGTATCGTTACCTTACACAAATGACACCAAAAAACTTTAGACATCATGTCATTTCACAGAGCTTTAGCAATTTGATTTGTTACAATAATAGCCTTTTCCTCAGCAGGGGGAGGGGGGGGGGGGGGGGGGGGGGGTGGGGGGTGCTAGTGACTTATCCGACCGGCCCACATCGTCCGACCGGCCCACTTCAGTACCGGTCAGTCCGCCCCTGATTAGCAATGTACGATTAAGCATGAAATGTAAAGCTACAATGTTTAAGGTAGAAGGTGAGCAGCGGACTCTTTCTTATAGGAAGGGTGTTTGTGTAGAAATTGGGTCCTAATTTGTATATACAGTCTAAGGTTTGCCAAGAATTAGATGAGCAAATTGTAACGACTCAAAATCAAGTCAAGTTTTATTTATAAAGCACATTTAAAAACGAGTTTTGCTCGAGCCAAAGTGCTGTACATGTAATAAAAGTACACTACAATAACATAAGAAAAAAAAATGTCAGGATAAAAACGTAGCAATTTGTGCAATAGCAACATCTGATTTAGCATTAAAAGTAAAGCATCAAGTATTACAGCAGATGGGGAGCAGTGGCATTTTAATTTTTTTAAAGAAAGTGTGTTTGTTAGAAATGTGGTGGTAAATCTGAGTCCAACAAGTCCTCCAACTCATACGACCAAATAGGTTGATTGTTCAGCAGCTTATTACGACCTATAGTCACTTTTTAAAGTTTAGCACCTCTAGTGGTCGTGTAAGAAACAACCATTTGCGGCATATGGGCTGATGCTCCCGTTGATTGCAAACAATCCGGAGGGTCGTATATTCACAAATAACCCTCTCTGGAAAATCCTAAATTGTGGAATAGTTTGGCCATTAAAATGCTTTTTGATTAAATTTATAGCGAGAAATGTATATTGTACTTTTAAAATCCACGTCCAGTGGATGTGTAGGATCTATAGTTTGATAGATATTACGAAGATGATTTGAGGTCTCGCCAGGAGAACGTGTAACGGCAGCGTCCATGTAAAGTTAGCGTCAACCCTCACGGGGTGAAAACAGTATTTCCGGTCTCGAAGTTTTCATAATAAAACCGTATTCCCCCCACTGTCAAATTATTTTAAAGCTATATCTGCAGTACTCATCCACTAAACACATCAGTTTATCCTTGTTAATTACACGACATTAATTGGTTTAAATTGTGTACAATGCTTTTGTGTTTTTCCCATAGGTTTTTCTCTTTCGATTCTGAGAGACACATTTCTTTTTTCAAAGGTTTTGATAGGCTAAAACATCTACCTACCAATAATCCTCAGCTACTGTTCAAGCTTGGTGATTGGATGTTTTAGCCGCAATGCACGGATATGGTGTTTATGTGATATGAAATCCGAAAACATTTAAAAAAAAAATTAAAAATACTTTATTCCGAGTATGCTTGCTTTTATCTTTGGAAGTCATCACATAACGGCATTGTAATACACTGTTCGGCTGCATTAAATATTACACATCTGCCGTAGTTCTCTATTTATAGAGCCCTGATTAGAAGACCTTTTGACAAACTGGAAGAAATGCCTTCTCTTCACACAATACGTCTCCTTGCAGTATCAATAGTAATTCGGCTGACTTTTATATTTGATCCAATTGGTAGATAGGTTATATTTACACCATAACGGTGCACAGCTGATAGAAAGGGACTTTTTTTTTTTAAAAGATATTACTGATTTTCTTTGAATTAAATAATGTAAATACTGAGTTGAGAGAATAGTCAGGGGTTTTGGGTGATGGGAGACACATCTAGGGAATCAGAATTTCAATAGCTTACCATTAAATGACGGATATACCTCAGATATTAAAGGTGGGGTAGGTAATTTTGGAGAAACCAGCTCCAGTGCGCTAGAATTTGAAAATACACAGCCGGAAAAAATCTGCCACTTCCTTACAGAGCCCCTCCTCCAACACACATGAACGCGCACATGACCAATGAGGGCACGAGATAAGTTTGTGCACAGATGGAAGGCTGACAGGCAGGTAGGCCATCCAGTTATTTTAGCCGGGCCGGCTAAAATGATTGGTCGTGCTTTTTACAGTACTACGGCTTCCACAGATGACATTTTTTTATGGATCTTTTGTCAAAGCACTTAAGATATTCATTGCTATCGGGATGTTAAGAGTATTCCATGGAATATAACAAAAAGTGTATCTCGAGCCGGTTTCTCAAACTTACCTACCCTACCTTTAATGTGTAGAACTACAATATGTGAAATAATATAGCAATATCCTGTAAAATTATGTGAAAACATGAATAAAACTACACATCTTCAGATGTTATACATACATAAGTGTCCTACACTAATAATACACAATTATTATGGCATTGTATGCTGTGTGTTATTTGTAACATCTTCATAAAGTATAATTTATTGTGTTAACACTGTAAATTTGACAGTTTTTTAACCCGCACCGCCTAGTGGTTAAAGCACGTTATTGATTTTTTTTATTGAATATGTTATATTTGATGAAAACATTTAAATATTAAGTGTAGCCTACATACAAAATAAGGGGAAAGTAGAAGGTCAATGATAGAAATATAGAATAGAAAATATCAAGAAGATACTGTAGTGATCTCTACAATAAAACAGTTTAGTGCAGGACGTCCAAAGATATTAATAGGAGGATGTGCAAAACACTACTCAGCCTCCCCGGGAAAGTTTACTCTAAGGTACTCGAAAGGAGGGTCAGGCCGATTGTCGAACCTCAGATTAAGGAGGAACAATGCGGATTCCGTCCTGGTCGTGGAACGACGGATCAGCTTTTTACTCTCGCAAGGATCCTGGAGGGGGCCTGGGAGTATGCTTATCTGGTCTACATGTGTTTTGTAGACTTGGAGAAGGCGTATGACCGGGTTCCAAGGGAGTTACTGTGGGAGGTGCTGCAGGAGTATGGGGTGAGGGGTCTCTACTCAGGGCCATCCAATCTCTGTACTCCCAAAGCGAGAGCTGTGTCCGGGTCCTCGGCAGTAAGTCGGACCCATTTCCGGTGAGGGTTGGCCTCCGCCAGGGCTGCGCTTTGTCACCGATCCTGTTTGTAATATACATGGATAGGATTTTGAGGCGTAGCCGTGGGGGAGGGGGTCTGCAGTTCGGTGGACTAAGGATTGCACCACTGCTTTTTGCAGATGATGTGGTTCTAATGGCTTCATTGGTCTGCGACCTTCAGCACTCACTGGATCGGTTCGCAACCGAGTGTGAAGCGGCTGGGATGAGGATCAGCACCTCCAAATCTGAGGCCATGGTTCTCAGCAGGAAACCGATGGACTGTCCACTCCAAGTAGGGAATGAGTCCTTACTACAAGCGGCCGAGATGGGTTTTCTCCGCAGGGTGGCTGGTGCCTCCCTTAGGGATAAGGTGAGAAGTTCGGTCATCCGGGAGGGACTCAGAGTTGAACCGCTCCTCCTTCGCGTCGAAAGGAGCCATTTGAGGTGGTTCGGGCACCTAGTAAGGATGCCACCTGGGCGCCTCCCTAGGGAGGTGTTCCAGGCACGTCCAGCTAGGAAGAGACCGAGGGGTAGACCTAGGACCAGGTGGAGGGATTATATATTTTCGCTGGCCTGGGAGCACCTTGGGATCCCCCAGTCCCAAGGCGCTGGGGGATCAACCATCACTGGTTGATGTGGCCAGGGAAAAGAACGTTTGGGGCTCTCTGCTGGAACTGCTACCCCCGCGACCCGACCACGGATAAGCGGGAGAAGATGGATGGATGGATGTGCAAAACAGACAAACTAATAAGGCTTTATTTAAACATTAAAGAATACTTTAAGTTAAGGTCTTCTTTTGAATAAGAAAAAAACTTTGGGGGTATCAACAGATACATATTAAGTCTGACAAAGTACTTAACGTCTAATATATTGCATAGTTTATTTTGGCACTTGACAATCACCTTCCCTGAATTTGACTCAGGTGTAACTAAAGTCTGATTTAAGGGTTGTATATATTTCACATCATTAATCAGAATCAAAGTAACTAAAATAAATAGTGGAGTACAAATACCAGGTTAACCTCTGAATTGTAGTGGAGTAGAACAAAGTAGTACATGCTGCTGTAACAAAAACATTTCCCAACTTGGGATCAATAAAGTATATCTTATCTTATCTTATTTTATCTTAAGATGATCGATGGCTACTGCCATATTTGCAAAATGTGCCTCTGAACCTTGACAAGTGCATGTTTCAGGCTTATCAATTAACAACAGGAGGGGTCACAGACATAAGACCAGCTGTTAAATAAAGCTCTTCTGACCATAGCTGTCATGTGGGTATATATTAATGCTGCCCATGATGGACACAAGCAATTTTCACCCATTTATTAATCATATGTTTTACATTTGAGTTTTTCCTATCCCCTAAACCTCCAGGGATGTACACAGTTTAATACTGGCAACTTCTAATTATGGGAAATACGAAAACGTCTTTTAAAACTACAATTCCCAGTAGAGACGTGCGAATGTTGTTGCGAAACACACAATAGCTAGCATGTGTAGTTCTGGGGGGGGGACCTGTTCGAGTCCAGTTTTGGATAGTCTGCCGTGGTTTCATTCCATTTCAAAGAGCTGTTAGAAGCTCGGCGTAACCTTGGCGCACTGCCACTCCAACATCCAATCACAGAGCTTGAGGACTAATCACGGGGTTTGTCAAGCAAAGCGGATGTTGTAGTCCCAAACGATAGCCGAGGATTATGGGTAGTGTCGTGTCTTCTGCCATCCTAAACTCCCAAAAAACTATTTGTTTCTCAGAATCGAAGGTTAAAAACACAAAAGCATTGTACACAATTTAAACCAATTAATGTTGTGTAATTAACAAGGATAAACTAATGTTTTTTAGTGGATTAGTACGGCAGATATCACTGTAAAATAATTTGACAGTGAGGGGAATAGTTCCGGTTTTATTATGAAAACTTCGAGACCGGAAATACTGTTTTCACTCCGTGAGGGTTGACTCCAACTTTACATGGAGGCTGCCGTCAATAGAAATGAATAGGGGAAAGACATAGTATATACACATTCTCCTGGCGAGACCTCAAATCATCTTCGTAATATCTATCAAACTATAGATCCTACACATCGACTGGACCTGGATTCTAAAAGTACAATACACTTCTCGCTAGAAATCTAATCAAAAAGCATTTTAATGGCCAAACTATTCTACAATTTGGGATTTTCCAGAGAGGGTTATTTGTGAATATACGACCCTCCGGAGCGTTTGCAATTGCCGCAAATTGTTGTTTCTTACACGACCACTAGAGGTGCTAAACTTTAAAACGTGACTATAGGTCGTAATAAGCTGCTGAACAATCGACCTATTTGGTCATTTTTTGGAGGTGGACAGGCTGATTGAGTCTATGACTGGCCGAGATTAAGATTTAGCAGATTGTCACGACTCGATCAGGGTAAAACGTAGTTTAAGCTAGCTAACGGTTATCTTATTTTAGCACAAATACTTTAATAAGTCTGGAAACAGCTAGGTTAAACCAAAGTAAAAGCATTCAAATGTTGAGGTTTCACTGGCGTTTATGTATGAAAATACTTATACTACTATAATACTATAGTCAAGAGCAATTGACACGTAACCAGTGGATAATACAGTAAGTGTTCCAGGCCAGAATAAAAAGAGCATATTAAAGCTTGGACTGAGCCTACCTGTTTCACTGTGCTTCCAGTGTTTGTGCTAAGCTAACAATAAGAGTATTCCCACAACCTGTTGAACAATTGTGAACTGTCTTGTCTATTGAAAAAGTGTTCGACTTACAAAATGTGCCTGTGGCGTAAACCAAAAAGTGCTGGGTTGTCAAGCTACATTCAAAAGGTAGCAACACTGTCTTGCTGACATCTATATGTCAATAAAAACAGGTGAAACAAAAGAAACCAACAGATGGTCCATTGATATACCCACGAACCACTGAAGCCCGCAAACTAAGACATATCTTTCCCGCCTGAGCATGAATGACTCTTTTTCTACGGCTAATAGTGTTAACAATTCTAAAAATAGTTTGTAATGTACGGTGAAAAAAGCCTGCAGACAGATAAAACTGTTTCTAATGTCACCTCCCTCCTTGCAGATCTATGTGGTTAGCTTGTATGGTAGATAAACAAGTCTGTTCATGTTGTGAGTCAGACATGCCAGTTTTGGGTGCAGCTGCTCTTCATGTAACCTGCATCTGTGAGCTTGGGGGAAGATGTGTCTAAACATAGCAAGACAATAAAAGACTTAGTCAGCATACCAATTAAAAGCACTGATATGTAAGTTGATTACACAAATAATTCAGCCATGTTTTGTCTCTGTTGGAAAAATAACCCTCTTTTCATTGTCCCTCTGTGTTCCAGGTGCAGTGTACAGCAGCAGGGATGAACTGGTCGGGGCTGGAGAGTCTGATCAGTGGAGTCAACAAATACTCCACTGCGTTTGGGAGGATCTGGCTGTCCATGGTGTTTGTGTTCCGTGTGATGGTGTTCGTGGTGGCAGCGCAGAGAGTTTGGGGCGATGAGAACAAAGACTTTGTGTGTAATACTCGGCAGGTGAGATCAACACACGAACAACACTTCTTTATCTTTAAATGATAATCATTTATTGGAGATGTGGTGTCCTTCTAGGAGGCACCTCTTAAATTATGTATTAAGATATGTCTTGGGAAGCTGCTCTTGCTAATTTGATGTGTTAATGAGCTTTGAGGTGTAATGTGAAATCAACATAAGCTCTCGTTTAGTTTTTTAGCTAAAACCTAAATTAACTTTATACCATTGTGGCCTTGGAGATGGAAAGATGTAGGCTTATGCCAAGTAGTGAGACCTTATCATGGAAATTAGTCAGCAATTTAGCACTTCCGGTTACTTTGTTTCGAAGTCAACGTTTTTTTTTAATGTGTTTTTGCCTTAGATGTCTGAAATAAGCTCTGTGGTTAATACAAACTGAAGAGATTTTCACATTTCGTTTTGCGACATAAAATATGACCCACTGGTCAAGCTTTAACATTTCTTAAAAATATTGACTGCAAACAAGTGGCTCAAGAAGAAAAGTAAATGTCATCAGTCACATGAGTCCGCCTTTAACTTATTCATGGTGACATAGTCGTGTGGCCGTGATGTAGTTCATTTATAGCATGACGTTAGCTATTTATGTTACCCAACAACTGGCAATTGCATATAGGCTTCGACTATTGTAAAAGTCGTGTTTTTATGTGGAGATTTTCCTGCTGAAAGAACTATTATAGATGTTTGTTTGCCACAGACCAATTTTCTAATATCCAATGGAAAAATCCCATTTACTTTTGGTCGAGGCAGCCATTTTGATATTAACTTCCGGATCAGCATACAAAAATGCGTCATCACGGCACCACTCTTTAAACAAAATAAATGTTTGAGTCGTATCATAGGAACTGTAAGATCCACTGATGTTTGGAATACTACAGACTTAATCTAAGGATATCATGTCTCGTCAATATATTAGGATCACAGGATATGGTCTTAGCATATACAACACCATGTAACTGGCAGACAATTAGCAATATTTATTAAAGGCAAACCTTATAAATGTAAACTTATTTTCGTCTGTAATTCTTATTGAAATCCCCTTCCAAATACTTTGTATTTATTTGTTGGAATGTTCCTTTTTTTTCCTAAAAAGTGCTGCCGGTATAAATGTATTGTAGCTTTTTACTATTATAAAGTTATTATAACTTTCTGCCAGCAATAGTGGTATTGTTTCACATTCATTCTTTCATGACAGCTCCATTAGCAGTGGTATGAAATAAAAGCCCTAGACCTCATTATAGTCAAAACCAGTAAATGCAAAAAGCTTTAAAAAAAATATATTTTCTTTCCAGCCTGGCTGCACCACCATCTGCTATGACCACATCTTCCCCATCTCCCACATCCGTCTGTGGGCGCTGCAGCTGATTTTCATCACCTGCCCGTCTCTGATGGTGATGGCTCATGTGAAATACCGTGAAGGAAAGGACGCCAAATACGTTGAGCTGCACCACGGCTCTCACCTGTACGCCAACCCTGGAAAAAAGAGAGGGGGGCTGTGGTGGACCTACCTGCTGAGTCTGGTCTTCAAAGCCGGATTTGACGTTGCATTCCTTTACATCCTGTATCGGATATACGATGGATACGACCTGCCCAAGTAATGCTCATATCTTTACTTTCATTATTGCAGAAAAACATGTACAGAACAAACTGATCCGCTGATTTTTTGTTTCGCCTTTAATCGTATCTACTGTTTTCTTTTAGGTTGTCCAAGTGTTCACTGCCACCATGCCCCAACACTGTGGACTGCTTCATCAGTCGGCCAACAGAGAAAAAGATCTTCATGTTGTTCATGGTTGTCTCCAGTGCAGTGTGCATCTTCATGTGTCTCTGCGAGATGGTTTATCTCATCGGCAAGCGCATCTCCAAATTAGTAAGGATCCGCCAAGAGAACCAAAGGCTCCTATTCGCTGAGCAGCACAAGCTCACCAACATGGCGCCCCCCCGGTCCCAGTATCGTAAGACTGACCCAACTCTGTCCGACAGCCAGATGAGTTTAAACAGAAGGGAGAAGATCAGAGAAGGTGGGATCAGTACCACCCTCTAGGACTCGGGGGGTCAATAAACTATGGGTTTGTTTTCAGGACCAAAAGTCACCTGAAAAAGTTGAAAGACTGACTCAAGGGCAGATCCTCTGATCCCGCTGTACATGAAATATTCATGATTGTCCGATATTAGGTTCTACAACACTGACCGTTGTATTTTGTAAGACAAGGACTACTGGTAATTTTATGTTTAGATATTTGATTTCCTCTTTGTACCTGGACATGGTAAATGGACTGCATCTATATGGCGCTTTCCTGACTTTGCCAGCCACAAGGGCTTTTACGTATACAAGTCAGCTTTCACCCATTCACACACTTTGGTCCATGCCATGGGGATAAGTATCTTGCCCAAGGACACATCAACGTGTTGACTGCAGGGGTTGGGGATTTAACCACTAACCTTCCAGTTGGAGGACGACCATCTACCTCCTGCCACCCCATGTCATCAACCTACGGCCGAATATACGAGGACAAACATCCAGGAGCTGGCTTTATAGCACAAATTGAGTCTGGTGTTGTGTGTGAGGGCATTGTTGATCTATTTTTTATCTTGAACCAACAACTTTATATCAATGTAATTTTAATTGTATGGTGTATTGTACATTACAGTACTTGGTATCGTAGCTTTTTTAAATGTGTGAATGCGAAGAAGATTGCCTCCCGTACTCAGTGCGATCATATTTTTTCTACAAAAAAGGACCAAAAGGAACTGATGCCCCACATGAAGAGTGTGTTTACCCATCAAGGTGTGTCTCTTTGCACCATGGGAGATGGTCTAAATCTAGATTTAGATAATGCTAAGAGGATATATTTAACCACCTTGCTGTACAGACTGGACACTTGCAGAGTTGTACAAGGTGATGTGTACTTTTATCTTTGGTTAAATCCTCAGGAACAAAGCAGACTACTTCTGTTCTGAAAAGAGTCAACTGGAATGTCAACATGCTAATTGCCAACCAATTTTGTTAAGGACATGGTTTTTTTACCCATAGAATGCTATATTTAATTGCTTGAAAAATAAAAATGCTGATTGAGCTCAGTGTCATACAATCTTATTTCTATGTTTTCCTCACAGATATATAACGTTTTATTCTGCTCCTTATAACAGTAAGACACACACTAGAAGTGTAATAATTGATAGACATCTAATTTAGCAGCAGATTCAAGTTGTGTGTATCTTTTGGCTCTCTATTTTAATACCCTAAAAATACAGACATTTTGCTCGGTCATAGCAATACATAGTAATACAATTTACAATTATAGTGAGCCAGCATGCACGACGCGTAGAATATTGTGCACATGAATGCAATTATTTAGTTGGAAAGGTCTTCAATCAAAATGTGGATGGAAATAGTGTCGTTGTGTTCTGTTACCACTAGATGGCAGCATTTGAAAGCACTCTCCAAGTTAAACAAACCCTGTCTATAGACTTTTCCGGGTTTTTAATAAGGTGTACCTTTTATTCATTTTCAAGGGACAAACGCAAAGAAGCAGCCACTGTCAACACCTTTTGATGAGTTATCAAGGTAAGAACATGCACAACTAGTCGTGCAGCCCTGTCCTGTATAAAATCACGTGCTGGTGGTTTGGCATTTGTACAGCTGTTCACGTGGACGGCGCATGTAACAAGACCGCAAAACCCACTTTGAATTCCCATGTCATTTTATGCACGCTCTGCATTTTTCCTATTTGCCAGTACTAGTTACCTTAAAATGGATTGTGTTGCTTACCACATAACATGTATGGCTTTAAAGACATACTCTCTGGCATTACATTTAAAAGCTCTTTAGTCAAATTTACTCCGTAATCTTAGTTTTTTAAATCCATATTAGTAATCCCTGATCTGTATCGTGAAATGAAAATATCCGACGAGGATGGTATTCGAACCCACGCGTACAGAGCACAATGGATTAGCAGTCCATCGCCTTAACCACTTTACCAATAAGGTAATCCTTGTAATTTAGAGAGATAATTTATTATGTAGGTAGGAACTGTATGCATCGCTAAGGTTAATTTAAATTGGCTATGCTCAAGTATGTAGACAAGCTAATGTCGAAGTAGTGTATGTGAAATCAACCTCACAATAAGATGTGTGTATATTACAATTATTAATGTCATATTTCAAGATGATTACTTAGATATTACAATATGGTTGGTTGAGCTGGAGTTCATTATTGAGTTTACACGTTAACGTCACAGTCATCTGAAGAACGAACCCAAACCTTGTTGTTTTTATTAATTGCATTACCAAATTGGTATCAAATAAACAGTAAGCATTGGTAACACAACTTCCAAAGTTACAGTAAAATAAAAAGGACCCTGACAATACACAATCCAACATGTTCAACAGAAGAGAATAAGTTATATTGTTTGTACACATGGTACTTTACATCTGTTTGTTTAAAGTGTCCAGGTGATGCAGACAGGCTGGACCAGAGAGTGAGAGACAGAACTGGACTCCTCACAGCAGTGAACTTCAGCACAGGTACAAAGACTCTTTTTTCATACTGTACAAAGAATGAAAAAAGATATTGGTTTAAATAAATGAAGTATTGACTTTAATACACTGATATACTTAAGCAATAGCTCACGACAGGCCGTGGTATATGCTCATTATATCACAACTAAGGGGCGTGGTTCGGCCCGACGTGAAACTGTATACAGTTTTTCTCAGACGCAGAGGGATACTGACTTGTTGTGAAAAGTAACTACAATTCTACCCGTGGTATACGCTCAGTATATCACGGCTAAGAACCAATCAGATTGCTTGATTTGACTTGTCCGTTTTATAAATTCCATCAAACAATACTAAATACCAGCGCCATATAGATAGAAGAGTTACGACAGCGGAAGTCCAAAATGCTTGATCGTCACGTGGTTCAGGGAGTCAATAGTTCCCCGGAAGTTCGTGGCGGGACATATGACTGCACAGTGGCGGCCGGTCCATAGGGGCGCTAGGGGCGCCGCCCCACCTCTTCCCATATTGAAAAATAAATAAATAAATAATAATTAAAATTAAAATAAAAAAAAAAAAATATGTTTAAAAAGATATATATGTTTTTATTTTTATTTTTAATGAACAAGGTAAATATTATATAATTGGTATCAGTAAAATGTATAATCTACAATAAAATCTCGTTTAAAATTGTGTTACGATGTCTAAAGTTACTGATAAGTCACATGTTTCCTGCCTGGCCTTGCCCATGCACCTTCTCTCGTCTGGGCGCTAAGAGAGGAGCCTTCAACCAGTGCAGCAGCAGCCACCAGCAGCTGACTGTTGCTATCTGTAACGTGTAAACTATGCCGCGAAAATATAATTTCAGCCAATCAGCGTCGTCAAAGATGACGGTCACCGGGCGCCAATGTCAGCGCCCAGTGCAGTCTGTGAGTAGTTTGGACAGTGACTCGTATCCGGTTGACGCAGTAGTTGATGAGGATGGCTTCGTGTGCAGGTGGAGTCTCCGGACCTCGGTCCCCGCCTAATTCTGTTCAAGAGCTAATCTCCAATCCTTTCGAAAGGAGAAGTTTGGCAGATAAATTGTTGCTTAAAGACCTTGCACCGGACCAACCCGATTTGAATATATCGCAGCAATCTCGTGAAAAAGACAAAATTTATACACGAGGCTTCACAAGTAGCTGGTACACAAGAAAGGCTTGGCTAGCTGGATGCAAACAGGTAAATGCTGTCTTTTGTTTCCCATGCTTGGATATCACTTTATATGTAGAGAGGAGGTTTCCCATGGTTGTTAGAAGTTTATTAATAAGTGGGCATTTATCACAGAAGTGATTGTTCTGTCTCCACGTTTGTTGCATTGTCTGTGATGTATTTTCCAACGGTTATAGCTCCTGTTCTGTCCCAGCAACACTACACGGTTTGCAGCTCCACCACATTTTTGGTTTATCTTCGGTGTCGCTTAAAATCTGCTTCCCATCGGACTAAAACCTCCACGTAATCTGAAGACAGATACTTGAAGTTATTTAAACCTTTTGCAAACTTTATGTTCTTTCTTGCTCTAGCCAGTTACATTGTACATAACACATATATTATCATTATGCTAACTGGTTGTTCGTGTTAGACGATGTAGCTTTTTCATTTCTGAGTTATTGCTATATGTAAATAAGCCTGTTTGTAAATAATCCTCAGAGAAACAAAGAAAAAACACAATTTATGACATTTTGTGCTGTGGTTATTTTTTTTAAATTGCATTTATTCACAGTTCAGTTTGAAATGCTGTAGTGACTTGTATTGAACCACTTAAATATTTATAATTAATGCTACTGAAAAGATGCTATTAATTTTATATCTCACATGCAGTTCACTGTAAAGCTACTTGGTGAAGGTGTTGGTTCATAAAACATGAACAGTTTTAAGAAAGAAAAAAACAGACCAGTTCTGAGAACACAAATTCCTGGTAAAGTAGTAGATGTTCAGGTTGATAAATAATATTTTCCACACTGAAGATTATGGAGGTATTGATCAGTCTTCTCATATTTTTAAGCCTCGATTTCTCCTTTCCCCCCCCCTCTAACATCACCAGAAGTCATCATTTAAGGGGTCATTTCTCGAAAAAATTTTGTTAAACTAATGTCATCTTTATGACTTTCAGAAAGGACAGGAGACCAACAGGTGACTATCAATGGACTAGCAGCAACATGATTATGATGTTAAATGTGTTGTTTTAGGAACATCCATTGTAAATACATGGAATTCAATAAACATTGAATAGCATGTCATGCAGTTTGTCTGTGCCTTTTCCTCCGTGTTGTCCTGGCATATACTCTCCACCTTGGTTTGCTGTGCTGCCTGGGGATGATCCAATCGCTCCGAAAAATGAGTAAGAATCAGAATGTACGGCTTCCCCACTGACACAGAGAGGAGGGAAAAATGGCTGGCTCAAGTCAGCAGGAGCAATTTAACAATCAAAACAGACAGCTGCAACAAAATATGTGAGGTAATCATATTCAAACACTGCATTTGCACTTTTTCACAAAACGAAGACCACACCATTGGGAAGCTTAATGTTTGGTTTAATACAAATAACAGGGAAAGGCTTGAAAAACTCTTGAGAGTTGAGACTCAGGGTGCAGGGTGAGGGTCTCAGTGCAGGTATTCAGGCTCTATTGAATCCCCCTCTGGTTCTTGTGCTGAAAGAGGGAGAAACAGACAGGAGAAAGGGTTATATACACCTATATAGCACACCTATTGGATGGGAAATTGCCTTGGGGAGATAAGGTGTGGTCTTTGTTTCCAACTGAAGTTATGGAACTTTATTATTTGTGAGTTTAACAAAGTATGACAAATGGCATCAGTAATGGATGTGATATGAATTTGAATCTGCCCCTCCACCTGTAACATCACTGCCCCTCCACCTGCCAGCACCCAGCCAACATCCCTGCTCCTCCACCTGTAACATCACTGCCCCTCCACCTGCCATACAGTAGGTTACTAATATACACTAACAAGATTACTTATATAATACAGTGATAGAATACATGTTTAGTATGCGTACTTATATACAACAGTAGTATTAAATGCACCTTGTGTTTTCACTCTCCCTTTGCCATCATTTCAAAATCAGCTGAGCTGCAACATAATACAGACAGGTAATAATCAACAGAATACACTAAAAACACTCACCCATAAGTTACGTTTTTGTTTACTGTTTGGAAGTCTCAAATATACACTCTAAATTAATATCAATAGCGATGTATCACACAAATAGCTCTCTTCCTTATTATTGTGTAACGTTAACTTTATTATACTATCTTGTAGGCCTACTCCAAAATGGAGATCGTAATTTCTCCACCTCCACTCATTACAATCACACGTGCCCCAATGTTATATTTAACTAATATTATATTCCTCCACCCCACAAAAAAATCACGTTTAGAAGCCCTTTTTCTCTAATTCCACAACGTTGGATGAAATAACATTAGGAGAACGGATTAATAGGCTGTTCATGGTTTACGAGGGTAAATACTGCGGCATGGTGATGCTGGACCTACAAAAGGCTTTCGACACTGTCAATCACCCCATTCTGATTGACAAGCTAAAAGCAATTGGTTTTGATAAACTATCGGTGAGCTGGATGCAATCCTACCTGGAGGGGAGAGAACAGATGGTGGAGGTAAACGGTACTCTGTCCCCCCCCCTCCCAGTGAGCTGTGGTGTTCCACAAGGAAGCATATTAGGTCCGTTACTGTTCCTAATTTATGCAAATGACATGTCATCAGCATGTGACTGCAACTTGTTCCTGTTCGCGGACGACTCAGCCCTGCTGGTCTCTGACAGGAGCAGATTGCAGGTTGAAAAAACCCTCAGCTCCGAGCTCGGCAGAATCTGCACCTGGCTCGCCGATAATAAATTATCATTACACCTGGGTAAAACAGAGTCCATTCTCTTCGGTTCGAAACATAATCTCAGCAAATCCGACGACTTCTCAGTTGCAGTGGGTGACATTATTGTCACAAGTAAGAAGGAAATTACATACCTAGGATCTATTCTTGAGGCAAACCTCTCCTGTGACAAAATGGCATCCAATGTAATAAAAAAAGTCAATCAAAGAACTAGATTCCTATACCGGATCTCCTCTCTGGTAAACAAAAACACCCTGAAAACTCTGGCAGGAGCACTCATTCAAGGGTACTATGACTATGCTTGCACGTCATGGTACCATAGCACCTCCAAGGCGCTAAAAATAAAACTTCAAACATCGCAAAATAAACTGGTCAGACTACTGCTTGACCTTTCATCTAGAACCCACCTCACCTCTGCCCACTTTGACAACCTAGGATGGCTTAGAGTAGACGACAGAGTACAGCTACTTGCAATGGGCCTGGTCTACAAGATCCACTACACCTCTATGGTACCCATGTACATGTCAAAATTCTTCCCAAAGGTCAAGGAATACCATGATCATAACACCAGAGGGAGCTCCACAAATCATGTAAAACCCAGATTTGGCACAAAAAAAGGGGAATACACGTTTCGCAATTATGCCACATCAAGGTGGAACGCTCTTCCCACAACTGTAAAGGAAAGTAAAACTATACTTACCTTCAAAACCTCTCTTAAAGAGCACCTTCGGGGGAAAGCATTGCAAAACTGGCCCCGGTAATGGTACAAATCTCAACCTGTCGTACAATGGACAGCTTCCCCCCCCCATCTATGTATATACTCGCATTTTAGACTCTGTTACTAACTGTATATCTGTAGACTTGGTATGTCTTAAATGTCCGGTTAGGATGTATTAGAACGAAATCTAAAATGAAAATTGTAAATAAGCCATCTGTATGTAAAAAACCACCTGTATGTAAATTGTAAATAAGCCATCTGTATGTCAAATATGTCTTATATGTCTTAAATGATATGATGAATTGGAAATGGGGGACCCTGATGTAAACAAGACGAAAGTCTTTCTCTGGTCTGCATCCCCTTAACAATTGTATGTTTTGAGCTGTACTGTACTGTACCCAATATACAAGCTGTTAATAAACTTTTCAATCAATCAATCAATCAACGTGTGTTGCTAACTTTATCCGGTATCCTAGCCTAATCTGTTATCTGTAAACGTTCCCTAAATCAGTAGATTATGGGATAATCCACTAACATCCTTTAATACACATGTTAATTTGACTCAGATGTGCTGATAATATCCGCAATATAAATCTTTAAACGTCTTCTTACCTTTAAAAGTCCATCACGAACGCTGCAACTCTACTGCGCTGCCAGCCACAGATCGTGGAGCCTCTCGAGTCAATAGTCCCCCGGAAGTCAGCGGCAAGCTAACTTCCGGGGAACTATAGAGTGGCGAAGTCACGCCCATCTACTTCCGGTCCATGGGACCTTATTTCGGAAAAATAATGTATTGAAGTCAATGGAGAGAGAAAACGTATCTTTCGATCCCGTTTGAATTGTGCCATGAATTACACATATGATGTTTGTCAATCTTAAAAAATAATTTCCATGTCAAAAAAGTCACAGTTTGTTGTAAAACTGTTGAAATATAATGCTGCGTTCACACCGGACGCGATGCGAATATTCGCTTCGCTCTAATCGTTCCTATCGCATCGCTCTAAACGCTGGAGTTTCACCGCGGCTGCCAGCTGTGTTTACTCGCATCATTCAAACAAGACGTGCTGGCTCGGGAGCTACAACTACAACAAATGAACATATTTTACCGTGATTAAATTGTAATACACGTTTCTAAATGATGCCGAAGTAACAACATACTGATACCGGTTAGTAACAACCATGAATTAATGCTTTGACAAGTCTGCAGACAAGACGGCAGGCAAAACACCTTTTAAAATGCTTGTTTTCTGAATGAAGATCGGGTCGACCAGGCTAAGCTAACGTTGTCTATGCTCATTCCACACTCATAACAACGGCCTACAGACATAAATAAAGCAGCGACTGTATTCACCATGACACAGACAGTCTGTGGTTTGTACTTGTTTAACTTTTGTCCAGTTTCTGAACAGATATGAGGAGCTGTGAGCTATGTGTGCTAACTGCTAACAGCTAACGGCTGATGTTGTGTGGTTGAACGTCAGTGACGGCAGGCTGAGATCCTCACCGCTGATTGGCTTCCGCGAGAACGCGTCACGTGAATTTGACGCTCGAGTTGAAAAAATTGAACTCTCGCGTTTAACGCGGCACCGTTCAATCGCCTCAATCGCGTGATTCGCGCCACGTCCACCGCTTCATGCGCGCAGTCGGAGCGAATTCGCGTCTGTCCGCGTCTCTGCATTGACTTTACATGTAATCGCGCCGCCCCCAAACATCGCATCGCGTCCGGTGTGAAAGCAGCATAAGACTATGAAAAATACGCAACTAGAAAGACTACAAATCCCAGAGTCGCGTAAGTGATGTCACAATTGTTTTCCTCCACTAAGAGATAGCTAAGATCAGCGCCATATAGATATAATCTATCTATATGGCGCTGACTAAGATAAGATAACTTTAACAAGATGCCTGTGTGCTTAGTACCAGGTTGTTATCATACCAGCAATGGGTCTTGCTCGTTCTTTTGCTTCCCGTCTGATGAAAGGACCAGGAGTGGCTTGATCAAGTTAGCTACCTAGCTAGTAGCTAGCACGTTAGTTAGCATTACAGCCTTGTCATTTTTATTAGCCTTAACATGAAGTAACATTAAGTAACCCAAAATGTTAAACAGTAACAGTAGTAGTCATATTTCGTGAACCCTTTGAAGAGTACTGTCACCGGTGTGATCATTCTATAATACACAATTTAAGCCCGGGGGAGAAATGCTAACGCTAACGCTAGCATCGGCGATCTTTTCTACTTCATGCTATCTGCACAAATGGTTGAAATTAAAAAGACCAGGCAGTTCACAGAGAATCAAAGGAAGGCAGGCAGGCAGCTTTGCATGACATTCTTCTGGACGTGTTTCATTGTGGTGATAGTGAGGGTAGTCAATCGTTTTGTTGACAAGACAGTAGTGACGGCCATCTTGGTGACGTGTGTTGTTGACCAGAGATGTAGTTCATTGAGCGTTTCACACAAACAAATGTGTTACTTCACAGTTTTACGACACATTTTATTTTTTTTTTGACTTGCAAAATTATCTTTTAAATTGACAAACATCATATGTGTAATTCGTGGCACAATTCAAACGGGATCGAAAGATAATCTTTCTCTCTCCATTGACTTCAATACATAATTTTTCCGAAATAAGGTCCCATGGAGGTCCACCGGAAGGGGAGGGACTTCGCCACTCTATTGACGGCTCCACGATCCGCCATTGCTGTAAAAAAACTGGTCCATTGGAGTGAACGGAGATGTCGTAACTCTTCTAAATACTAGATCACCTACACATCAGTTAAGTTGAGGGTTTTTTCCATGCAAAAAGTTACATTTAGATGTTAACAAGCAATATGACTGTCAGCTTTCTAATTTAATGTATTAAAGGCAAAGATATTTGACACATAGTGAGAACTGCTACTATTTATCTCTCAATATTGTCTGAAAAAACGTGGTAAAAGTGATTCTTTCAGTGAGACAACATAGCAAGCTTCTACAGTTGTGCTAAGTTTTGATAACAGTTAAATATTATTTTGATAATAAAAAATATTTCAATGTTGATGAATTTCATACTGTTCATTCATAATCTGATTGTCTTTGTAGCTCACTGTTGAAATAAAAAAAAACATACAAAACATATAAAATAATTATATCTCCAGCCCCTAAACACACAAGCACACCTCTTTCATAAATAACATACTTGTTCTGCAATAATATGTTTTATGTTTCCTGTAATTTTTGTTAGGAAAGGACCTGCCTGAAAGACACGACTCAACATTTTCTCCTTCTCTGAGGGTCAAGAAGAACATCCAAGAGGAAAATTAAAAGCTGATGTTATGAGATTTTAAGACCAGTACAGGACATTCACTAAGAAACTACTTTTATTGTGAAAACACAGTCAGCTGATCGAATGCACCTATTTCCACATCTACACTCCATCAGCTGATTATTTCTATTTGCCTCACTTTATGAGCTTCACATCACTTGTGCCTTGTACCGCAGAGTTTGCAACATCACAAATAAATGGGGCCAATCTTCAGTCAGATGTGAATGTGTAATCTAACATTTCAGTAAGAATAATGGACAAAAGGAGTGCAAATACAAATTCAATTTATTGAAATGTGAACCAAAAGTTAATCAAACATGTTTTAAATAAAAAGCACATATGGACAGAAGGTGTAAACCTATTAAATATATAAGTAAACACATTTAGTCGTGCAGTTGGTATCAGCTTTGCCCAGCATGGGCTCCTCCATCAGGCCTGGTCCTCCTCGCAGAGGAAAGACCCTCTCCAAACCAACAGACAGGACGTCCATCACACGGAGGTTTCTCCCTGAAGTCTCTACAGCTCTCTGGATACCACGCTGTCTCAATCTGTCCACAGAGAGGGGAAAAATGAAAATAATAAATGCTTTAGACAATAAGAAATATAAAGTTGACTGTTGAGTTGCTCAGTTTTTTTAGATTGTCAATGCTATTACTGTATAACTAATATCTCAGGTTAAGAGGCACATTCAAGTAAAGATTGGTCTTTAAATACATTTTGTCTTTTGAATAGTTTGTCTAAAGTCAAGGATCTAGAACTGGTACTTATTTTGTATTTGTATTTATTTATAGAAGGACCATGCATACAAAAACATTGATCTCAGCTAAGAGAAGAGATGCAATATGCCAGATTATAGCTAATAGCTCATTTCCATCTGTGGTCCTTATAGTTGTAATGATACAGTCTGGTTATTATGCTGTTTGGAGGAGGCCTCACAGGTAAGAGCACTAACTAGCTACCATCACATGTACCTTAGCTTGACTTAAATGTATTAAACGTATAACTAAGTGATATCAAAATATAAATAACTAATTTCATGCAAACATTAATATTTGCTTAATTCCAGTGTTGAATTTAGCACATTGCATACAAACGTTAAGGGATTTTAAGATTCTGAAGTATTATGCTAAAAACTCAATAACTCAATAATTGCTGAATAGTTTCATGTCCGCTTACCTTAGAAACGTAAAATGCGACGGCAGTGTAGTGTGCAGATGGGGAGCATGTTAGCTTAGCTTGGTAGCTTCAGCTAGCTCTGGAACTTCCAGCTCAGTGGCAGGAGGTCACACAAAGAGTTCAACTTTGAACTATGTGTAATCAATAATATCTTCCGCTATGTCGGTTGTACGTCCCTTCTATGCTACAATAATTATGACCGGTTTACTATAAATGTCAGACAGATATAAAACGTTACAGCGTTAGCATGAGCTAACTTTAACAACGGGACAGATGCGGCGGAATCTCGGACTAAACACGGTGACAACTATTATATATATATAAATTACTTTCCATAACATGCCCGGATGAAAATATCATGCCCAGCTTTCAGATAGAGTATTATCGTGTAATTAATACAAGTTCATTGTTATTACCTGTTTGTTTTTTTTCTTCTTCTTCTTGCGAACGCTCGGAGATGGAGAGGGAGGTGCACCCATGTCACGTGTAGGTGTAGCTGCCCTGTCATTGGTCGGTTAGGACCTGGTTAGGACTTGGGTCAGAAAAGTGTTAGGACTTCGTTAGGAACTGTTAGGACTTCGTTAGGAACTGTTAGGACTTTGTTAGGAACTGTTAGGAGTAGAGATGGGCGAGTCCTGATTCATCCGGATCATTAACCCGGATCCTAGAAATGAGCTGGTCGTGACGAGTCTCCCCTCTCCATTAACCCGAGTCCTTGAGTCCCACACTTGGTGTGACGTACAAATTAAAACTATAAATTGCGTCACTCGCTACTCTCTTTATAACATGTAAAATCACATTACAACGTACCCCAGTCCATCTACCCTTTAGCAAGTATACAGGATAGCTGCCTGCCAGAAGTGATCGTTTGGCTCAGGGGAGGGGACGCGGATCAGTGAAACTTCCTGCAGACTCGTGGGGACTCAGAGGAGCCGACGGCTCCTAACCGTAATAGCATAGCAGATCCAGCGATCCATACTCGTCATGTGCACGAGCATAGCCCCTCCTCCAGCACCCGGCTCCCGCGCTATATTATGCACGAGTCAACAGCAGACTCGCAGATTCGCAGATTCGCAAATCCTGACTCGCTGCAACACACAGCAGAGCAGACTCGTGCGGACTCGGAGCCGTAACCATATAGCAGCAGATCCAGAGATCCAGCAGACTCGTCGTCATGCACGAGTCAACAGCAGACTCAGATTCGCAAATCCTGACTCACTGTGCAACACACAGCAGAGCAGACTCGTGCGGACTCGGAGCCGTATATAGCAGCAGATCCAGAGATCCAGCAGACTCGTCCTCATGCACGAGTCAACAGCAGACTCAGATTTGCCAAATCGCAAAATAACCCTTTTTTTTGTGATCAACATTTTTTATTAAAGCAAAATACACTGTGTAGCGGAGGTTAATATAATGTCAGTTTAATAGATAGATAGATAGATAGATAGATAGTACTTTATTGATCCCAAATTGGGAAATTGTTGTTGTTACAGCAGCATAAAAGGCATTTTACAATAAAACAAAACTACAAAATATACAAGAATAGAAAGAAAAATAAAATAAAATATAAAATATACATGTCGAAATAGAAAATATACATGCAGATATTATATATATATATATATACAAATATATATATATATATTCAAAATATATGGAATAATAATATGCTCGTGAAATACATCAACTTTTCGGTTTCACCGATAGGATTTCTACGGTCTTGGTGATGCTGACTCATATGACTCAAATGACTCGTATGATCCGGATCTCTTCAATGACTGACTCAGAAGACCCTGAGTCCGTAAAAGGATCCGGATTTGCCATCTCTAGTTAGGAGTTGTTAGGAATTGGTAGGACAGTCCAACCGGCGGAGGTGGCGGCCACCTCGTCTGCGCATGTACTATTTATATTACACTGAAAAAAGTCACGTGCTGTTTAAAGAAAAAAAAAATAAGAAGACCTTTTCGAGTTCTACTGTACAGACTTACATTTAACACTTTGGATATTTGGTCTCAGTTACTTACATTTGACTCTTTTATCTCCCTCGTGAAATTGTCATAAAAATGTATGGAACAGTTTTTCTTTCTCTCCTGAAGCCTCCTAAAGTTAACAGCCACTTGTTCTAAAATGTATATACAGTCTACAGTCCATGATTCTAGACTATTGAAACCACAACTTACATTTTTAGTAGTGGAGGTTCATTTTACGTTTTCACAAGAAATGCAGTAAAGCTACCACTCCTTGCCCACAACCTAAATGAGAAAAATAATGCAAATTAAGGCAACCAAGTCATCATGATTCATGAGCAGGTCAACATCAAATTATATTTTCAAGATTTCACTTAAAACGTGATGATAGTTTTGTATTTGGTTACATTTCCTTTCCCGTTTTAATGTTAATAAACATAGTGTGTAATGTGAACCACCAGAGTGCGCTATACATCACAAAGAGACAACATGCACTCCACCTGGCTTCACCTACAGGGTGCTTCATAAAGCAGGACTAGAGAGCTGGCAATAATGCTGTGACATAATAGTGATTTATTTATTTCAAATCAATCAAACAGGACGTGAATTTCAAAAACAGGAATGTGTTGTAGCCTGAACATTTTGCCTGTTTCCCCATTGTGAAAAAAGGAGGGTGACACTGCTTTCTGTCAAGGTGACCCCGACACCTCTGCTGACAGAGGGGAAGACGTCATGAGGTGTGTCATATCAGCTGAACAGTGTGTGAGAACTGAACACACCAGGAGAGATTCATTTTCACTTAGGCAGTGAATCAAACCTTTTTTCAAGGTTTCTTTTATTGTGATGTACAGTATGAGTCATTTCAGATTTAATTCAAGTGATATAATCAGTAAGCTCTGTATGAAAACAAACCAATAATGAAATGAAATAAATAAATAAGAAAAATATATTTACTGATAACATTTGCAACGATTAAATAGAAACACACTTTTGGTCCAGATAGTTGGTTTATAGGTTATGATGTACTGACAGCTACCCTGTGGGCTTAGCACTTCAAACTTCATGTGATTAAAGAAATGACCCAAAATATGTCTACAACACAGTATTAGATTCACTAATTAAACATTTTTGCTTTTGATATTGCCAATGGCAAACAAGCACAGCCTCTTAGCGTTAGGCGCATCACTTCCTTTGTGACAGAGAGAGCAATTGTTAGTGGATGCGTGGTTCAATGAACATCATAAATGAACAGTTTTTTACAGTCGGATGGTAGATGGTGAATTGCGGATTTTATCTACACAAAATTATAAAGGAGTTTAACACAAGTCTCTTAAATGTGATTAAAATATTTCTCATAAATCAGCTGTTCAATTTTCTGACATCATACATCATGCAATCACGATATTTAATAGATACCCTTTTTCTCACAACAGGAACAATCAATTGGGATCTAGCATAACAAATAAGAAAAGCAATTGGTTAACTTTCAAAATGAACGTAAAAAGCAATCGTCAGAAAGTCAATTTGTAAACTCACATGGTTTTCCTTGTTTGGCTTGCAGTCTTTGGAGGGAAAGAAGGGCGTTGCGGGCCTTGAAGGGCGGAGTATTATAATGTTGGGTAGAGAAGTGGTCTACTGTATACTTGATTGACAGTCTAGGTGGTGAAGGGGATTTTTAGTGACAGAAACAGAAAACCGAACATGGCTTACTTTTGCTGTGTGTCAAAGGATTGACGTAAAGTAGCTTTACTTCCTAAACTTGAGTTGGTCCAACTATTTTCCACAAAGTTAAATTCGAACTTAGAAAAACTGTGCAATTTAACCAATTTCTGTAGCTCAAGTCCAGGGGGGCTTACGGTACGTCCACACAGCAGCATTCAAAAAATCTTGAAGGTGGGCGTATCTGAAGCTTGGGGATTTTTTGCGAGCAACGCGACCAACAACCAATCACATGAATCTCCCGCCCCCGACATACAAAGCAAAAAAGCCCGAAGTAAACTGGATATAAACTCCCCAAACAGGCGAAAACCTACCACTGTCTCTGTCACCTCCCTCCATGCCTGGCTCCTCCGGTTTGTATCCCGGTAGGTAAATAGGGACTGGTCATAAAGCACCGGGTGATTCCCTACCGCTATAATTAATTTCTCCTCAATTTTTTGGAATATGAGGAAATGACCTGCGGTATATCTCTCCCAGCATTACACGCGGTTTGATTGGCTAGCGCTTGTACTGTCAGATTTGCATAAACGGGATTTGATTGGCTGACGCTTCCACCTCAGCTTCAAAAGTTGAACATTGCTCAACTTTTGAATCCTGAGATGCCTGGAAATCTCCGCTCTGCTTCCCACAATGCAGTTTGGCGAAAAGTGAGGCAAAGTGACGTCACCCCATTCAAAGTGAGTGGGCAGAAGCGTTGGAAGATTTTTTTAACGCTGCTGTGTGGACGGGCCGTTATTGTTGCTGCCTTTCCAATCTATGGAAGTGTAACCCAGGGGCGGACTGGGACTAAAATTCAGCCCTGGAAACTGACCCAGTCCGGCCACATGAAATGTCAAATGTTAGAAATCCGCTGTTTATTATTTAAAGTTTTACGTCCGATTCGCTCCTTTTTTCCTCTCTGTACACAGCTCCAGTTTGGGCATTGGCCTGTCATCAGATTTAATTTTGAGTTGCTGCTGTAGCGGAAGTTTAGTAAAATTATTTTTGATGAAACCCTCCATAATTAGTGCGAATGCTGTGCCACAGCATTCCACTATAGTACTTCAAATCTTTATTCTTCCCCTTATTATTTCAGCCAATACTTTGGCACTCCATAACTTCAGCTTATTTTCAGCTACAGAAACCATTCAAATATTAAACTATTCAGCCTGTTCAGGAATCGATGGGAAACCTTCAACTTTTTAAAAATATTTTATACTTTTTGAAATATTCAGCTTTTTAAACTCTTTTTTTAACATGGAAGTCAATGGGAGATGCCTTCAAATCCTCTTTTCCTACACCTTGCGCCAAATGCTACTCCTTCCACATACTTTCAGCTAGACACTTCATTCCAACTTTCAAATGATCACAACACCTTCAGCTATTCAAACTTGACTTTTATTTTTTATATCTTTTACACTTCTTGAGATAATTAACTTTGTTTGGAGCTTGGTAAAGAGGCTTTCTTCAGATTTTAACATTAGTGTGGATGGAGCAGCTCGTTAAGTCTAGAGTGCTTTGATCTCAAAACAGAGTGGAGGGGTGCTTCAAATTCTCCTCAAAAAATGTTTTAAACTTGCCATAATTCCCAAACCCTACACTCCTCAGACATATTTTTTTCATGAAAAACGTAGGAAAACCTCTCCTAGGTTGGAAAATAAAAAAATATGAAGAAAAAATATTAAACAAAATGCCTCTTGAGGGCATGAAGAGACAAAAAGTCCAGCTAGCTCCCAATTGATTCCCATGTTAAATCTTTCCGGAACTTTCTTCAGAACAGAGAGAAGTACACTTTAGACAAACTGCTCCCATCTCCACATTTTACACACAAAACCAAAAAAAACAACATATATCAGTTCATTGGGGTTCCCTGATGCTCACGGTCTGGTCATTTTTTGATAGGAGCCATGGTTTTTGAACAGGTGGCAAAAGTGTGAGATACAAACCTCAATGCAGTCTTAATGGGACTCAGTGCTGCAGTGGGTAAATTGTCATAAGTCGTCACCATGGTAACCTTTCATCTCTGGGTTTACACACACAGGTGTTTGTAAACATTCACCTCTCTCTCTCTCTCTCTCTCTCTCTCTCTCTCTCTCTCTCTCTCTCTCTCTCTCTCTCTCTCTCTCTCTCTCAGACAGACACACACTCACACTCACACTCACACTCTTCTATGTATTACTCCTATGAAAATGTTCAAAAAGTGCTCAAACTTCACATGTGTGCTAACAGTCCAGCCGTGAAGACATCTACGGGACAGTTTTGAGATTTCTTCAAATGCCGTTGCCATGGCAACACAATGCTCACCATGAAACACGGTTTTCTCATAACTTCAGTGAAAATGCTCGAAATGGCCCAAAACTTCACAGGTTTGGTAACGATGCAGCCATCAACACATCTAAGCGTATTATGGGGTGTCATCAAATGCCGTTGCCATGGCGACAGATAATTCATCAAGTTAGTTCAAAAGTTTGTAGTTCAAGTATTCTGCTGCTTTCCCAAGCCTTTTTACTTTCTTTTCTCATCTTAATACAAATTCATTCACGACTACTTACATCTGATATTTAACTCCTTCAGCCTATTTTCAGCTGCAGAAACCATTCTACTATTACATTATTCAGCTATTTCAGGACATCAAGGCTATACATGTTTGTTTAAACCTTTTCTTTTAAATATTAAGCTTTTTCTCCATTTTTGTAGCTAAAAGCAGCTACCATTCAGCTAATAACATTCAGCTTTTTCTGCATTTTCAGCTAAATTCAGCCACAAATGTTCACAGTTTACAGCATTCGCACGCATTTTCTGCAGGAAATGCATTTTCTAGTTGCACTTGCTTCAGTTGCTTGCTACTTTATAAGGGTGGTGATGACAGTTACAGTACGAACTGAAGTTGAGGCAAGGGAAGCCAGCCGCCTCTGGATTGGCCTTAGCATGGCCCTGACCAATCACAGGTTGGCAGGGGCATGACGTGGGCCTCATCTGATTGGTCAATCCCTCAATTTTTTCAAGGGAAGCCAATTTCGGCTAGCCTCCTCTCGCAACAGAGAGTGCAATCTACTGTTTCACCATAACATCTAGAGGGGCGCTGTTTCACTCTTTTTAAAATACTCAATGAGAATGGGGGAGAGATGGGCCGGCAGCAACACACAGCACAGAATAATTACCGAAACTAAACGAAGTGTTTTTATTTATTTATTAAAATTATAACTACAATCCAAAAAAACAGGGGAAGCCTGGCTTCCCTTGGCCTCCAGGAGAAAACGTCACTGAGTTCAAGGGATCATTCTCACCCACCTCTTGCTCTTGCCCTGCAGTTGTATGTGCCAGTTGAGCTGGTTCTTCCACCAGCTCAACTCTGTCCCTCATCATGAACGCAGGAGGCTGGCTGTATATCTGAACTCGCTCCCTCATCATTCTCTTCATCATCTTGCACTTGCTGATGATAGTGCTTGTAGCAGCGCTGCTGCCAAAAAGCTCTGTCAATTTGCGACACTTATATGCTTCACCTGCGAGCGACTTCACCTTTTTTTCTCTTGCCTTCTCGGCCCCACCTTTTTCTTTTCGTTTTCTTTGATTTGTATCCATGTTTTTTCATTCTCCCTGTCTGCCGCGGCGTCTAATCCCTTCTCTTCGTGTGGCCGGTCTTTTTTCTTCTTCGTGTGTGATTATTTGACAGATAAGAACCACACAACTGCATTAGCGGCCGCTGTCACCCTTTGTCGGCCGTCAGCGCAACTTAAATTATGACGTTAACCTGTTCCACTCTGAGCCTGTTTTTCATGTCTCAGGCTCGAAAATGACATTCCCAGAACAAATGACCATATCTTCCCTTCTAAAAGGGTTAAATTAATAATCTTTGTTCTCAAAGTAATGATAAACCTGTGAGTTGGATGTAGAAGTGTCAGAATCAATATAAATGTTTTTTATTTTAAAGAAAATTCAGATTTTACATAGTAAAAAACTGTAAATTATAGTGTCCGTCCAAAAATTATTTTTTACAGATAGTGAAAACTACCCTTGGATGATGGGTTAGTAGACTAAAAGCTTTAGGAATCCAAAGTACAACATATAATAAGTACCCTGTATCAAGATTGATGCAAAACAAGTGAAATTTGACCTTTTTAGAGAGATTTAGCCAAAAACTGGGCCATCTGGGGTCATTTGGGTGGATTTGACCTATCTCTGGCCCCCCTTGCTCGATTTGGTTGGTTGACATACCCTTGTGACCGTTAGAGCCAATAGAATCGAAGGGGGAGGCTCCCACCCAGACACGTTGTAAAGAAAAAATGTGGTTGCTTCGCGTGTGGAAAACGAAACCAAACTGGAGGAATGTCTCCTTCTGGAGTTTGGAAACTAAAACGCAGTTGTATTGCTTATGGATTATCAGAAATAATTTCAAAGAAGGCACAGACACATAGGATGAACCTATGGATTAACTGCAGCATCGTTTTTTTATCGTTTTAATGCCATTGAAGACCACTTTTGACCAAGGTAAGCCATATTTACGTGTTTAGCTTCTTAGCTCCACATGTGATGATGTACGCTTTCGTTTAGAGCGTCGCGAATGTTTATCACTGAGTGTTGAGGAGGGCACCGGTAGATTCAGTGTCTCCAGGACACCAAAAAAGAGTGGTTGGTTGTGCATCTAGGATAAGTAATAAGGGAGTTAGAGTGAGTTTAGTTGCCTTAGTATGTTACGTTTTTTTCGCTTGAGGCTAATTCAGAGGCTGAGTGCTAGCAATGTGGGTTTTTTTTGAAAAAAAAAATTAAAAAGATCAGTTAGCTGAGTTTCTTCCCGTTACATGGATATAACACATTCATAGTTTTATTCAATATTAAGATTCCTTAGACGTTGTTTCCTGCAAATGACGCGTTTATCCGCCCGGTACCGGGGGGGAAGGTGTGAAACAGGTTAAACAATTTTCTTTTAAAGGTCCCATGTCATGCTTTTCTGGTTATTACCCGTCCCCTTGTGTGTTATGAAGGTTTTTATGCATGTAAACGGTCTGCAGAGTCAAAAACCCTCAAAATACACCCTGTAGCGAGTAAAACTCTAACACAGAAAATACCTCCCCAAAACGCCTCGTTGGAGATTTCTCATTTTCCATTGTTTACTTCCTGGGTATCGTGACGTAGGGATGGCCAGTAGCCACGCCCAGAGCTATGGCCGCACCCTCTGCCAGCCTTTCACGTAACAAAGCTTCCCAAAACCTTTCAGGATTCATGCCGGATATGTACAGCGTAGGGCACTGAAGAACGATGCTGTTCCTACTTTGTTTGGACCAGCGGGAGTTCGGGTACACAACCTGTAAGTATTCATTGTTGTTTGTGTATTTATGATGTTTAAAACAAACAAGGTATCTACCACGACTGTTTAAATGGGTAAACGTTTTTCGGACTATTACGTTGAAATGCTCTCCGCAGACCCATGCTCACAGCGTTATAAACCTTTTTCTTACTCAAGCCACACTTATTGTTTTTACTTCGGCTGTGAGTGTTTGTGTGTGCTCAGGATGAGTTTAGCTTGTTCTAGCTGTATCGCCAAGCCTGTCTGCTCCTCCAGCAGTGTGTGTGTCTGTGTGTGTGCGAGCAATGCTAACTGGGCTAACTAAGTTGCTAGCGTTTCCATATATCAACTCCAATGTTAGCAGATGGCCTTACATGTATCTCATAGCTGGAGAATGTCTGCAATCACACACGAAATACTCATAGACAGTATACTCCGGGTGATTTACCGTACGGTCAGTACATTATAGTTGGCGTTCCTGGCGTGTATGCTACCGAGCTACCGTTCATAGCGTGTATGCTACATAGCTAAACAACAAGGCTACCTAGAGCTAGACATGCTAGGGAAAACATTGTTTTCATGCCAGCTACAATGAATGACCGAACGTAGCAGACTACCCGTATAAGATTGCAATTGTAAACATGTTCTTGCTAGCCTAGACTAGCTGTTGTTCATAGTAGATTGGCATATTACACTGAACAACTAGCAAACGTAGATTAGCATATTAGCTGGCAAGCTAACTGTGTTGATTAGATTGATTAGATAGATACACACTCCTACCACAACTACTACTAACGAATCTAAAACAACTAAGTTTCTCTAATATTTTGTGATTTGCATTTGATTTCGTCCAGCCAGATCAGGAAACTCCTGGCGTATCTGGCGGACAACACACACACACAAGATGACCACTCTGATGCCTCGTCCTAAAAAGCCCCGGCAGCCGCTTGCGATAGGCAAGATGCCGAAAACGCCTATAAGGGGAGGAATGGATGATATACAGTGTATATATGTATATTTACACAAAATAAAGTTTAATGGAAATACTTAGTATCCTTTCTTCCCTGAATTATTTGCTCCTATAACATATCATTCATATATAGCAAACCATGATTTGATTTCTCATCAAACAGTAGTAGTTTATTACAGGTAAAAATAACTGACTCTTCTATAACAACAGTTGTAGGTACAGTTCGGTTAGTTAGCGTATAAAATATACGGCTGTACCGAGGCCATTATACACTGATGTTCTGCTCAGAGCGAGCAGAAAAAAGCACTGTTAGACATGGGCGGAGCCTCTCTGGTGGTTGACTAATCAGAACAGAGTGGCCGAGCTGACCAATCGGAGCACACTGGGCTCACAGGGAGGGGGGGGCAAGAGCTGCAACGAGCCGTTTAGTGGAGAGAGTGAATACTGCTGAATACACATACTTTACAGAGATGCTGTATGCGAAACCAATGTGAGTTTGGAAAAATGCACAGTATAAATCTATTTTAGTATATCTCAACAATGGAATTATGATCAGTGGAAATGGCCATGACATGGGACCTTTAAAGGGCCGGCCGGCCGTCAACGGCCCTTGACGACCGGCCGTTCTGTGGTTCTCCAGATTCTACAGATGGCCAGTCCGCCCCACTGTAACCTTACACAGACCGTGCAGCCCTCAGCGCAACACACAGATGACCTACGTAGAAATATATAGCTTGCTACACACGAAGATTAGAAGATAGTAGTGTTATTTTTGACTGATATATTGATGGGAAGAAAGATTGCAAAGACAAAAAACTGTAAATACTGTATACCCATTAATCTTAGATATATATAAACCTCAGTAAATCAACTTGCCAACACTGCCCCAATTTACGTGTACATGTATTAATAGCTGAATCAAGCTTTTTTTCCCTTTCATTTGACTGAGCCGAGATCGGACATGGCGCTGTAGTGATGGAGAAGATTGGAGGCATTTAGGCAAAATGCAGGGGCGCAGCCAACTTTCATAAGAATGAACGGGTTCCTCCTCCAACGCTGTATTCAGTTATTTTCGTACATCTATGGCTAGGAACTAGGCATAGCACCTGTAAGATGTAGACTCATGTCTCTGTTTGTTAAGCTTATTGCAACATGTCTTGGGTTCTCTGTATATGCAAATTGGGATGAGCCTTCCTCCATTTCAGAGGGTGGATGGTAGTGCACCTGGAGCAGGTAACTGCCAAAAAAAGCAGGAAAATAATCTCTAAAACTGTTTGGTTTAAAAAAGAAAAGCAGTTTGGCCAGCTAGCTGACAAGCATAGCAACCAACACTGTTTCTAATGCTTCATGGTTGCTATTTACACATACAAATATAAATGGGGTCTCAAATCAAAACACAAAACGTTCTCCAGTGACTTGTAATGAACATAACGTTTATATTGTGATACTGTTACTGAGTTAAATGCCTTTTGTAGTGCCTCTATAAGGGGCATCTAAACATATGCTTGTCAATCTAGAATACATAGCAGCAAATGAGGTGGTCCACTGTCCAATATCCAATCAATGTTATCATTAGTTTCATCCAACAAGGCATGTATAACTGCTTTACCAACATGTCACTGTAAACCTGGGTTATTCAGTCCGGATTTGTTCAGCACTGTCCATTGTTCTGCAAAATCCTGAAACAACTGTGAATATTTTGTTGGTATGGTTTGACCAGGAAACATATTTGGAGGTGCTTCACTGTAAAAAAGAATCCCCAGTCGGCATTATGTAATATGTCTTCAAAGTCCCAGTCCGCTATCTGCCAGGTTTCTGTAGGGAGGGGAACACACGCCTGACACACACTCATACACAAGCAGTTTCCTGTGATGGCCAAAATATCAGCCCACACTGCCTCTTTTTCTGAGCTCACGGTTTAAAATAGATCCTGCTCCCTCTCAGGTCTTTACCATGATATTTGTGATGGTCTTATATAATCGGCACCTCCTGATCTTTTCTTCCTCTTCATCTTAGCGCTTGAATCCCATTCTGCCTGCTTATATATGTTTCTTTTTACTCTCCCTTCTGTAGCTTTGACAGAGAAAACAGGGAAAAAAGAGATTGTCAGGGTTGTTTTCATGGCAAGCCAGACTGGCAAACATTAAAATCCTCCTTTTTTGTCTTTTGTTGCTGCTTTTGTAGTGTGGTATTTGAGGAAAGAAATATAAAAGATGTCAATTTGGAAATGTCCCTGGATTTAATTTATCTTTCATTGTTTATTTTGTGACAACTTCATCTCTTGCAATCTCCCACAGCTTACCAATATTGTGCATGCTGCAGGGCTCTCTTATTACAGTCTGAAAATATAAAGTGAGTGTTTGGTTTATATATGCTGCTTTAAACATTTCACTGAGGAAATAGACCTATCTAACAGGCTTTTGTTTGAAAACCTTAACTGACAAGATAGTAACATTGAAGCTGAGCACTGATTTTTAATTCCTCCAAAAACTATTATCTTAGTTTTATCTTTGTTTAATTGAACATTCTAACACATCTTATCATTGATTTGTTCAATGCACCTTCTCAGTGCTTGAATTGGACCAAAGTTCCCAGAGGAATTGGTATGTGTGTCATCTGCATAGTTATGGTAACCTATGTTGTTGTTTTCCCTACACTGTAAAAAATGGCTGTGAAATCCACAGTTATTTACAGTGTTTGTGCACAGTAAATTACTGTATACCATTTTAGAGTATAATACCGTGTTTCCAACCTAAAATTACAGCAACTCTGGAGTTACTGTAGAAATAGCAGTAGTAACGTCCCAACTGTATAAAATCACAGTAACCAACAATGTACTGTAGAAGATCACAGTAACCAACAATGTACTGTAGATATTCACATTAACCAACAATGTACTGTAGATATTCACAGTAACCAACAATGTACTGTAGATATTCACATTAACCAACAATGTCCTGGAGATATTCACAGTAACCAACAATGTGTAGATAATCACAGTAACCAACAATGTGTAAATAAACACAGTAACCAACAATGTACTGTAGAAGATCACAGTAACCAACAATGTACTGTAGATAATCACAGTAACCAACAATGTGTAGATAATCACAGTAACCATCAATGTACTGTAGCTAATCACAGTAACCAACAATGTACTGTAGAAGATCACAGTAACCAACAATGTACTGTAGATAATCACAGTAACCAACAATGTACTTTAGAAGATCACAGTAACCAACAATGTACTTTAGATATTCACATTAACCAACAATGTACTGTAGATAATCACAGTAACCAACAATGTACTTTAGATATTCACAGTAACCAACAATGTACTGTAGATAATCACAGTAACCAACAATGTACTGTAGAAGATCACAGTAACCAACAATGTACTGTAGATAATCACAGTAACCAACAATGTACTTTAGATATTCACAGTAACCAACAATGTACTGTAGATAATCACAGTAACCAACAATGTACTGTAGAAAATCACAGTAACCAACAATGTACTGTAGATATTCACATTAACCAACAATGTACTGTAGATAATCACAGTAACCAACAATGTACTGGAGATAATCACAGTAACCAACAATGTACTGTAGAAGATCACAGTAACCAACAATGTGTAGAAAATCACAGTAACCAACAATGTAATGTAGATAATCACAGTAACCAACAATGTACTGTAGATAATCACAGTAACCAACAATGTGTAGATAATCACAGTAACCAACAATGTAATGTAGATATTCACAGTAACCAACAATGTGTAGATAATCACAGTAACCAACAATGTGTAGATAATCACAGTAACCAACAATGTAATGTAGATATTCACAGTAACCAACAATGTACTGTAAATAATCACAGTAACCAACAATGTACTTTAGAAGATCACAGTAACCAACAATGTACTGGAGATATTCACATTAACCAACAATGTACTGGAGATAATCACAGTAACCAACAATGTACTGGAGATAATCACAGTAACCAACAATGTACTGTAGAAGATCACAGTAACCAACAATGTGTAGAAAATCACAGTAACCAACAATGTAATGTAGATAATCACAGTAACCAACAATGTACTGTAGATAATCACAGTAACCAACAATGTGTAGATAATCACAGTAACCAACAATGTAATGTTGATATTCACAGTAACCAACAATGTGTAGATAATCACAGTAACCAACAATGTGTAGATAATCACAGTAACCAACAATGTAATGTAGATATTCACAGTAACCAACAATGTACTGTAAATAATCACAGTAACCAACAATGTACTTTAGAAGATCACAGTAACCAACAATGTACTGGAGATATTCACATTAACCAACAATGTACTGGAGATAATCACAGTAACCAACAATGTACTGTAGAAGATCACAGTAACCAACAATGTGTAGAAAATCACAGTAACCAACAATGTAATGTAGATAATCACATTAACCAACAATGTACTTTAGATATTCACAGTAACCAACAATGTACTGTAGATAATCACAGTAACCAACAATGTACTGTAGATAATCACAGTAACCAACAATGTACTGTAGAAGATCACAGTAACCAACAATGTACTGTAGATAATCACAGTAACCAACAATGTACTGTAGATAATCACAGTAACCAACAATGTGTATATAATCACAGTAACCAACAATGTACTGTAGATAATCACAGTAACCAACAATGTGTATATAATCACAGTAACCAACAATGTAATGTAGATATTCACAGTAACCAACAATGTGTAGATAATCACAGTAACCAACAATGTGTAGATAATCACAGTAACCAACAATGTACTGTAGAAGATCACAGTAACCAACAATGTACTGGAGATATTCACATTAACCAACAATGTACTGGAGATAATCACAGTAACCAACAATGTACTGGAGATAATCACAGTAACCAACAATGTACTGTAGAAGATCACAGTAACCAACAATGTGTAGAAAATCACAGTAACCAACAATGTAATGTAGATAATCACAGTAACCAACAATGTACTGTAGATAATCACAGTAACCAACAATGTGTAGATAATCACAGTAACCAACAATGTAATGTAGATATTCACAGTAACCAACAATGTACTGTAGATAATCACAGTAACCAACAATGTACTTTAGAAGATCACAGTAACCAACAATGTACTGTAGATATTCACATTAACCAACAATGTACTGGAGATAATCACATTAACCAACAATGTACTGTAGAAGATCACAGAAACCAACAATGTGTAGAAAATCACAGTAACCAACAATGTAATGTAGATATTCACAGTAACCAACAATGTACTGTAGAAGATCACAGTAACCAACAATGTACTGGAGATATTCACATTAACCAACAATGTACTGTAGAAGATCACAGTAACCAACAATGTACTGTAGATATTCACATTAACCAACAATGTACTGTAGAAGATCACAGTAACCAACAATGTACTGTAGATAATCACAGTAACCAACAATGTACTGGAGATATTCACATTAACCAACAATGTACTGGAGATAATCACATTAACCAACAATGTACTGTAGATATTCACATTAACCAACAATGTACTGTAGAAGATCACAGAAACCAACAATGTGTAGAAAATCACAGTAACCAACAATGTAATGTAGATATTCACAGTAACCAACAATGTACTGTAGAAGATCACAGTAACCAACAATGTACTGGAGATATTCACATTAACCAACAATGTACTGTAGAAGATCACAGTAACCAACAATGTACTGTAGATATTCACATTAACCAACAATGTACTGTAGATATTCACATTAACCAACAATGTACTGTAGATAATCACAGTAACCAACAATGTGTAGATAATCACAGTAACCAACAATGTAATGTAGATATTCACAGTAACCAACAATGTAATGTAGATATTCACAGTAACCAACAATGTACTGTAGATATTCACATTAACCAACAATGTACTGTAGATAATCACAGTAACCAACAATGTACTTTAGATATTCACAGTAACCAACAATGTACTGTAGATAATCACAGTAACCAACAATGTACTTTAGATATTCACAGTAACCAACAATGTACTGTAGATAATCACAGTAACCAACAATGTACTGTAGAAGATCACAGTAACCAACAATGTACTGTAGATAATCACAGTAACCAACAATGTACTGTAGAAGGTCACAGTAACCAACAATGTACTGTAGATATTCACATTAACCAACAATGTACTGTAGAAGATCACAGTAACCAACAATGTACTGTAGATATTCACATTAACCAACAATGTACTGGAGATAATCACAGTAACCAACAATGTGTAGATAATCACAGTAACCAACAATGTAATGTAGATATTCACAGTAACCAACAATGTACTGTAAATAATCACAGTAACCAACAATGTACTTTAGAAGATCACAGTAACCAACAATGTACTGGAGATATTCACATTAACCAACAATGTACTGGAGATAATCACAGTAACCAACAATGTACTGTAGAAGATCACAGTAACCAACAATGTGTAGAAAATCACAGTAACCAACAATGTAATGTAGATAATCACAGTAACCAACAATGTACTGTAGATAATCACAGTAACCAACAATGTACTTTAGATATTCACAGTAACCAACAATGTACTGTAGATAATCACAGTAACCAACAATGTACTTTAGATATTCACAGTAACCAACAATGTACTGTAGATAATCACAGTAACCAACAATGTACTGTAGATAATCACAGTAACCAACAATGTACTGTAGAAGATCACAGTAACCAACAATGTACTGTAGATAATCACAGTAACCAACAATGTACTTTAGATATTCACAGTAACCAACAATGTACTTTAGATATTCACAGTAACCAACAATGTACTGTAGATAATCACAGTAACCAACAATGTACTGTAGATAATCACAGTAACCAACAATGTACTGTAGATAATCACAGTAACCAACAATGTACTGTAGAAGATCACAGTAACCAACAATGTACTGTAGATAATCACAGTAACCAACAATGTGTAGAAAATCACAGTAACCAACAATGTAATGTAGATAATCACAGTAACCAACAATGTACTGTAGATAATCACAGTAACCAACAATGTGTATATAATCACAGTAACCAACAATGTAATGTAGATATTCACAGTAACCAACAATGTGTAGATAATCACAGTAACCAACAATGTGTAGATAATCACAGTAACCAACAATGTAATGTAGATATTCACAGTAACCAACAATGTACTGTAAATAATCACAGTAACCAACAATGTACTTTAGAAGATCACAGTAACCAACAATGTACTGGAGATATTCACATTAACCAACAATGTACTGGAGATAATCACAGTAACCAACAATGTACTGGAGATAATCACAGTAACCAACAATGTACTGTAGAAGATCACAGTAACCAACAATGTGTAGAAAATCACAGTAACCAACAATGTAATGTAGATAATCACAGTAACCAACAATGTACTGTAGATAATCACAGTAACCAACAATGTGTAGATAATCACAGTAACCAACAATGTAATGTAGATATTCACAGTAACCAACAATGTGTAGATAATCACAGTAACCAACAATGTGTAGATAATCACAGTAACCAACAATGTAATGTAGATATTCACAGTAACCAACAATGTGTAGATAATCACAGTAACCAACAATGTACTTTAGAAGATCACAGTAACCAACAATGTACTGGAGATAATCACAGTAACCAACAATGTACTGTAGAAGATCACAGTAACCAAAAAAGAAAGAACCAACCGAAAAACCCAATTTCTAGAATAGCTAAAATATCTAAAATATCTTAAATAAACCAACATCTTTTTTTTTATTATACATAATTAATGATGCAGTGTAATTACTAGTTTGGCTATACTAGATATTTTATATACTTAGTAGATATATATTTTTAAGACCCTATGTCTTTGCAAACCGGAAGAACTACAAATGTGGTGCTGATTTATACAAAGAATGTGTCTTGGCATTGCACCTTAAAAACGCAACACTGAGGAATAAAAATAGACAAAAGTAAGGTAATAATCATCATTTTTATTATTATTGTGGCGGCTCAATTCCCAGTCCAGTTTGAGTCGCCGAGAGGCTAAGCTTGGCTATAGGCTGTGATGCGTTTTCAAAGAGAAAGTCCACACCGAAGTAATATAGTCTGACAATATTTAATAAACAAAAACGAACGACAAACTATAGGGACAAAAACGGTCAACAGACAAAATAGGCTTGTTTGAGATGAGCTGCGGCTCGCCTCGAAAGTAGACGAGAATAGCCGATTGCAGCCGGGGGAGGTCTCAAAAAACTCGCCTGAAGTCGGACAGCTCGGAGTCGGCTTGACTCGGTTTGCAATGGCGGAAATTGCGTTGGCGTTCTTCGTTGCAGATGAAGTGGATGCAATAGAAATCCCACAATTATTATATCACTACAAATGAATGACTCAAGTGTCTGTTCATTTTAAAACAAATCAACACAAGGGGGGTTGAATCCTACATGTAAAAGACAGAACCACTACTTTTCAAAACTACTTCCGTCAGTGGTCTTGACCAGTTTGAATTTATAAAGAATGCACAAATGTGTTTAATCGTTAATGTCAGATATGTACTAAGTAAATCATTTTGTTCCTGCTCAAGATTAGATTCAACTTTATTGTTATGGCACAGATTACAGGTACTGAGATAACGAAATGCAGTTTAGCTTCTAACCAGGAGTGCAAAAAGCAGTAAAGTGAAAAGTAATGTACACAATCTACAGAATAAAATATAGAATGAATTGAATAATGAATAAACAGTGAGGGTTTTTTATTTACCCAAAAGTCCACAGAAAACATCTTAAAGGGCCCATGTCATGGCCATTTCCACTGATCATAATTCCATTGTTGAGGTATACTAGAATAGATTTATATTGTGCAATTTTCCAAACTCACATTGGTTTCTCATACAGCATCTCTGTAAACTATGTGTATTCACTGAATTTCACTCTCTGCCTTTAACGGCTCGTTGTAGCTCCAATAGCTCCAGCCCCCACCCTCCCTGTGAGCACAGTGTGCTCTGATTGGTCGGGACGTTGTGAATCGCGCTGAGCTCCGTGGAGGTGTTGTTTCCTTGTTTAGGATACACAGCGAAACACAGCCAAACTCATCCTGAGCACACACAAAGTCACAGCCGGATTAAAAACAATAAGTGTGGCTTGATATTGAGTAAGAAAAAGGTTGATAAACGCTGTGAGAATGGGTCTGCAGAGAGAATTTCGCCGCGATCCCAACTGTCTGTTATCAGCCTGCAGCCAGGGAAGAGAAATCAGCAGAGCTGCTACCTGCACATAGAGTGTGTGTGTGTGAGGAAGTCCGTGGATTGGTCAATTTGAACCAATCAGCGGGGGCTTAACGTAACGGCTCCGCGGACGTAACGTAACGGCTCCACGGATTGGTCCATTTCGTTCCGGGTACGGCTTGACATCATGCCGTACCCGGAACGAAATGGAAGAATCAAATGGACAATGACGTATCTCCAATGAGGCGTTTTGGGGAGGTATTTTCTGTATTAGAGTTTTACTCGCTACAGGGTGTACTTTGAGGGTTTTGACTCTGCACACCGTTTACATGCATAAAAACCTTCATAACACACAAGGGGGACGGGTAATAACCGGAAAAGCATGACATGGGCCCTTTAAATCAATAATTTCTAATAACTATAGGCCTATAAAAGAGGTCAACAGAAAATACCTCAAAGAAACATGGCATCAACTTAACAGGTGTTAACTCAACAAACTGACCTGCTACAATGAAAAACCAAGGAACCTACTGTATATAGTGGCTTGGCCAAACCAAGTTGAAACCAAGGGATAATTAATAGTAACAGAAAATACAAAGGACACTGACAAAACCCAAATCCCCCCTTTAACATGGAAGCAGGTGGTCTGTCCCAATCTGTCCCAATTGGCTCCTTGCAGTATTTATGAGTCCTCAGCGCTCGGCCACGCCCTTTGCTGAACCAGGAAGTAACCTCCCCCAATGGACCTGGTAACTCAAGAGACAAAGAAAGTCATTAATACAAAAAATGTGTCAGTTAATTTATGTAACCGTAGCCAAAGTTTGACAGTCCGACGTCAGGCCGCTTAGTGAAAAAGCAAGTTAAGCTAACTGTACTCGGCTAGCTTATCAAAATGTCTTACACGTGTAAGGTTTGTAAGTTTAGTACAGGGTCCATTCCTGCATGCATTTGGTTGTTTGTATTCAAAGTGTTTTCAAATATTGTGTATTATCTAAGAATAGTGATAATGTATTTGCCAAACAGTGCCTTTGGTTGTGTCTCGTCAACAGAGATGGGGTCGTTACTAAAAAAAAAGTAATATATTACATATTACATATTACTTTAAAAAAAAGTAATATATTACACTACTTCGTTACTCTCTACATAAAGTAACTCGTTACTTTACTCGTTACTTTACTCGTTACTTTACTCGCAGGGCCGGCACGCCCCTCCCTACAGGCAGATCACGCAGACTGCTAAAGTTTCAAATGTTCTCTTTAGTTCAGTTTCCATTATCGCATAAGACTGATCCAGATAGCTCTGACTATGGCTGTCCTCTGTCTCCTGCTATCTGTATTTTGCGCAGTATATCTCTGAACGATGCGATGGTGATTCCACTGTGCAAATGGGCAACATTACCTCTACTATGAAGGATGCTACAAGCCTGTCCATCTCTGCTTTGGTTACCGGTCCTCCAAATTCTAATTTGTGCTGCTTCGGAGTCGGCGGCGGCGCACTCACAACATCCTCACTCTGGGTTTGGGGGTCCTTAGCTATTAGCTTCACCTTAGCATGTGTTCTTTGCAGGTGTTTGTTGAGGTTTGACGTGGTGTTTGCAGCAGTGGATAACAGCTTCTGGCCTGGACACAGTTTGCACCTCACCGTCACATTCCTGTCTATTCTTCGGACGAACTCAAAATAATGGGCATACATCCACCCCTCGAAAGTTATCGCTGACTCTGCCATGTTTATGCAGCACTGCACGTGGAGATGTGGACGCGCGAGTCGCGCAGATTACGTACATATAAACCTGCGGCGGAAACCCCTCTTGTCTGTCAGTGTGATTATGACTGATTTTATAAAAGTAACGAAGTAACGCGTGTCGGGGCAATGTTAGTAACTGTAGTGTGATTACTGAATTATAAAAGTAACGCGTTACACTACTCCGTTACCGACAAAAGTAATATTATTACATTAACGCGTTACTTTGTAACGCGTTACACCCAACTCTGCTCGTCAAATGTGTTAGTTATGTTTATGTATTATGTCTGTCATTTCATGTTTAGTCAGGTTTTCATGTTTATTCACGTCATGTCAGGTCTGTCTATTTATGTCATTCATCTCTAGTTAAGTCCCCGTGTTTCATGCCGTGTCTCGTTTTCCATTTCCTGTTTTATTTTGTACTTACCTCTTGTCTCTCATTTCAGGCCCTGTTACTTCCTCCCTTTGTGTGTTTTCCCGCCATCGTCAGCGTCTGCCCCGCCCCTGATTGTTTCCACCTGTTCCCACTCGCCTCATGTTTAAATAGTCCTGTCTTCCCCCTGTCCTGTGTCAGTTCGTCTTGTTTGTTTCCACGTATGGTCGTGCCAGGCCTCAGCAAAGAGAGGCTGTTATTTTTGTAGACTTGAGTTTATCTTAAAGGGCCCATGTCATGGCCATTTCCACTGATCATAATTACATTGTTGAGATATACTAAAATAGATTTATACTGTGCAATTTTCCAAACTCACATTGGTTTCGCATACAGCATCTCTGTCAAGTATGTGTATTCAGCAGTATTCACTCTCTCCACTAAACGACTCGTTGGAGCTCTTGCCCCCCCCTCCCTGTGAGCCTAGTGTGCTCCGATTGGTCAGCTCGGCCACTCTGTTCTGATTAGTCAACCACCAGAGAGGCTCCGCCCATGTCTAACAGTGCTTTTTTCGGCTCGCTCTCAGCGGAACATCAGTCTTATAATGGCGTCGGTACAGCCGTATATTTTATACGCTAACTAACCGAACTGTACCTACAACTGTTGTTATAGAAGAGTGTGACGGCCCCAGGGCCTTTGTCTTACGATGGGGTGGAGCTGAAGAGGCTAATCAGCGCGATCACGGACACCTGGCCGGAGCCGAGGTGCTATTAAGCCCAGCTGCCCGGAGTCACACGGCGGCCCCTCTCTCTCTCCAAAGCGGCTCGGCGATCCTCTCCCCTCGACCACCTATCTCTGCATTTACCACAATAAATGTGCCGTGGTTTTGTAAACTCGTGTATGTCTCCTTGTCTTTCCGTTGTGGCCTACGAGCCGGTCATAACAAAGAGTAAGTTATTTTTACCTATTATAAACTACTACTGTTTGATGAGAAATCAAATCATGGTTTGCTATATATGAATGATATGTTATAGGAGCAAATAATTCAGGGAAGAAAGGATAGGCCTACTAAGTATTTCCATTAAACTTTATTTTTAGAAATGTACAAAATGAACGTAAATATACATATATACACGGTATATCATCAATTACTCCCCGTTGTCGGCATCTTGCCTATAGCAGCCGGGGCTTTTTAGGACGATGCATCAGTGTGGTAGTCCCGTCATGTATTGTCCGGCAGGATCTGGCTGGACGAAATCAAATGCAAATCACAAAATATTAGAGAAACTTAGTTGTTTTAGATTCGTTAGTAGTAGTTGTGGTAGGAGTCTATCAAATGAACACAGTAGCTTGCCAGCTAATATGCTAACCTAGCTTTGTTTACCTTGGTAGCTAACACGATATGAACGCTAGCTCGGAGGAACGGCAACTATAATGTAGAGCAGCGGTTTTCAAAGTGTGAGGCGCGCCTCCCCTGGGGGGCGCCAGAGAGCTTCAGGGGAGGCGCAGCGTGAGAAAAAATAATAACGAGAAAAAGACGAGTAAAGTGACATTTGCACACTTTTGCCTGTCTGTGGAGACCGAGTTCCCCCACCTCGCCAAAAAGGCTGTTAAAGTGCTCACTCCCTTCACCTCCACCTACCTGTGTGAGTGCGGGTTTTCCGCATTGACTCTGATCAAAGGAAGTGCCGGTCAAGGCTGCAGCCAGAGGATGATCTGCGTTTATTCCTGTGTGCATCAAAGACGCAGACTCATTGTTCCCACTAAAGTAGGGGTGAGTGTAATAAGGAGATAAAGTTGACGTTCAGTGTGTTGCCGGGAGCATATAAGGATGTATCCACGATGTTGAAAATGTTAAAAATGTTTAAAAGATATGTGTTGAGAACACGGCGTGCGAAAATATACGGGTCGTGCTGCAGCTAGATGTGCCTGTCCTCTGTAAGAAGGTGTCGGCGACTGACATGCAAGGAAGAACGGCTGTCCACAGGCTGTTCCAACTTTAACAACTTTATTAACTTCCAGGGTAGTGAATTGAACATGCTATTGTAATTGGGTGTGTGGTATATTTTCATGCACGGACACGCATGTTCCACAACACACAAACTGAACAACACTCAATTGTACGATCGCTACCAGTGTCCTTGCGATCTTGTTATAACAAGTCAACAAGTGCACGTTATTACTGATGCAATATGGTTGAGACCATTCGGGCTTATTCTAGAGGGGTGCAAGGAATAGTCCAAGTAGTGGAGGAGTTTTATACAATATGTTTAAAACATAAAGATAAAAAGGTTTTAAAAAGTGATTGTTTAATGTTTTAAGGAGGTGACGCTACTCAGCCAATCAAATCGGTGCAGTCAGTGAGTCAGCACAATAGATTCAAACACTCACAGAGACGAGACAAGAGGAGAGAAACAGTCGGAATAATTTCAAATGGCGGAAGGTAGACAGCGAAAACAGAGCATTTAATGACATGTTCTCTTACTGGACCTCTTTGAAATGCAATGTAATAACAACAATAATAATAATAATAATAATAGCAATAATAATTGGGAGGGGGGGCGCGGCTGTTCATATGTTCTCTGAGGGGAGGCTCACCTTCCCACACTTTGAAAACCCCTGATGTAGAGTAATAAAACTACTATGAACAAAAGCTAGTGGTTCATATTAGGCTAGCAATAACGTGTTTATAATTGCAATCTTATACGGGTAGTCTGCTGCGTTCGGTCATTCATTGTAATGGTCATGAATACATTGTTTTTGCGCTAGCATGTATAGCTAGCCTCGTTAGCTATACATGCAGTATGTACATGTACTGCCACAATGTACGGTAAATCACCCGGAGTATACTGTATGACTATTCCGTGTGTGACTGCAGACATTCTCCTGCCATGACAAACATGTAAGGCCATCTGCTGACATTGTAGTTGATATATTTAAACGCTAGCAACGTCGTTAGCCCAGTAAGCTGGGCTTGTTTAGTGTAATAAAACCACTATGAACAAAAGCTAGTGATTCATATTAGGCTAGCAAGAACGTGTTTACAATTGCAATCTTATACGGGTAGTCTGCTACATTCATTGTAGCTGGCATAACAAAAAAAATTCCAGAGCAAACCCATGTCTAGCTCCGTTGGTTAGCTCGGTAGCATACACGCTACGCCAGCTGTAATGTAATTACGTTTCGCGACTGACCGTACGGCAAATCACCCGGAGTATACTGTCTATGAGTATTTCGTGTGTGAATGCAGACATTCTGCTGCTATGAGATACATGTACTGTATGCAAGGCCATCTGCTGATATTAGAGTTGATATATGGAAACGCTAGCAACTTAGTTAGCACAGTTAGCACTGTGTCAATGGCTTAGCAGTCCGACACAGTTTATACATTTAAACAGTCTTGTTTGATAAATACACAAATAACAATGCAAACTTACAGGTTGTGTACCCGAATCTTCCCCTGCTCCAAACGGTCCAAACAAACTAGGAATAGCATCGTCCTTCAGTTTCAAATGCTGTGCATATCCGGCCTCAAACTGGGCAATGTTTTGGAAGCTTTCGTCTGTGAAATGCCGGTTCTTCGAACCTCTGAAGGAACAGTGTTAAAAATAAATTTCAACCACTGACTTCGTCGTGGTTCTTCCGTTGGTAGGACAAACAGCTCAGATTTCTCCTCACATTTCAGGAAACAGGTCCTTGGCAGTGGCATGACTGGATCGATTGTGAACTGAACCAGAGCTTCCAACAGTAAATGTTAGGCTGGCAGAGGGTGCGGCCAGCGCCGCTGGGTGTGGCCATAGCTCTTCGGGATTGGTCCATTTCGTTCCGGGTACCGCATGACATCATGCCGTACCTGGAACTAAATGGAAGACTCAAATGGGCAGTGACGTATCTCCAACGAGGCATTTTGGGGAGGTATTTTCTGTGTTAGAGTTTTACTCGCTACAGGGTGTACTTTGAGGGTTTTGACTCTGCACACCGTTTACATGCATAAAAACCTTCATAACACACAAGGGGACGGGTAATAACCGGAAAAGCATGACATGGGAGCTTTAACTTATCTTTTTGCTTAGTTTTTTCCTCCTTGTGAGTGTAAAGTAACTTGTCAAATGCTGCCAGTTAAATACTGTGAATTTCACGGTACGTTTCTTACAGTGTACATTTGGAGCCATGAGGAACTCCGCAGGTCATTGTAATTACCTGTAGAAACAAAATTGTCCCTGTCCTTTAAGGATTAAAACCAATTTAGAAATGTTCCAGAAAGTCCCACTCGGTTTTCCAGTTGGTTAAGTCATATTTGGTGGATGACAGTGTCAACTGCACCACTGATATATAATACCAGATGCAGCATAACATCAGCAAGCTTGTAATGTTAGACATAAAAACGATTGCTACTCATGGATGTTATCAGTCCTATTGGAATTCATTTTGAATTCATATTCATTAGATGGCTACAAGAAAACCTTGAAGTGAATGCTTGAGTTGGTCTTCGACTTAAAGGTGGGGTAGGTAAGTTTGAGAAACCGGCTCGAGATACACTTTTTGTTATATTCCATGGAATGCTCTTAACATCCCGATAGCAATGAATATCTTAAAGGTGAGGTAGGTAAGTTTGAGAAACCGGCTCGAGATACACTTTTTGTTATATTCCATGGAATGCTCTTAACATCCCGATAGCAATGAATATCTTAAGTGCTTTGAAAAAAAATCCATAAAAGAATCCAGGGGCTCTGTAAGGAAGTGGCATATTTTTTCCGGCTGTGTATTTTCAAATTGTAGCGCACTCGAGCTGGTTTCTCCAAAATTACCTACCCCACCTTTAAGTGCTTTGACAAAAAATCCCTAAAAAAATGTCATCTGTGGAAGCCGTAATACTGTAAAAAGTAAGACCAATCATTTTAGCCGGCCCGGCTAAAATAACTGGATGGCCTACCTGCCTGTCAGCCTTCCATCTGTGCACAAACTTATCTCGTGCTCTCTAGTGATGTGTCGGTCGCGAACGAGCCGGCTCAAAGAGCCGGCTCTTTTAAGTGAACGACGGGAGCCACACGAGCCGTTTTTTTTTTGTTTTTTGTTTTTGTTAAGTAATACAAGACAGAATGATATGATGATCACCGTGCTACAGCTGCTCCGTGCATGCATGCAGTGACATGTAATATCCAAGGATTAGAGACTGTTGGATGCTGCTGTTTTGAGCATTGCAATACATTTATTTTTATTATGTTTTTTTATGATTAGAGACGGTTGGATGCTGCTGTACTGAGCATTGCAATATATTTATTTTCATTATGTTATTTATTTATGATTATCCTTGGGCTCAGCAAAGATTTGATGTCAGCTGTTGCTGTCTTTTTTTCTATAGTTAATACTGAAATAGAGCCCTGCTGTTTTGTCAGGGCCTTTTCTTTAAATATAATTTAAAAATGTCGATACAGTAGCCCCTTTTTTTAAATGTCTATGCTTAAGTTTTCATAGGTGTTGCTATCTGCTTTGTGTAGCGTGGTTCTACAAGCAAGTCTGTGCATTCATTGGGTGGTATCAGAGAGATAAAAGGGTCTGTAAATGCAATGAAAACAATTGGCCACAGCAAATAATTGATATTAAACATGTAATTTTTACTTTTGAATACTTCAGTACAAAGGATGTATTGAATAATTTAAGTGATATGTGTACACATGTAACATATGTAAATATGCAGTGGGGTTTATTTAATTTTGTTTTGTATAATCACACAAATTCTGTGTTTTATATTATTTTATTCTGTGTTCTTCATTTTATTGAATGTTAAATACCTGGCAAGGACGGAGATCAGTGGGCGGAACCTCTGAAGTGTGGTCGCTGTGCTCAGGAGTTCATTGTTGTGAGGACTTTCCCCCCTATATATTGTGTCCCTCCCATTTCCTCTGCCCTTTTTGTAAACGTTGCACGTGAGAGGAGTCACTGAGGGAAACTGTTGTAAAACTGATCGTTTTTATCTGTCAGGTATGTGCAGCCCTTTTTGTAAACGTTGCACGTGAGAGGAGTCACTGAGGGAAACTGTTGTAAAACTGATCGTTTTTATCTGTCAGTCATTAAACAGATCGTCTCAACTTTACGCTGGCTCGGGTCTCGTCCATATCAACACAACGCAGAGACCGCTTAACCACACCGGTTACACACACATAAATCATTAGTCAAAACAGGGCTACATTTGATTGAATTATAAAAGGTATAATATGTGGTAAACTGAAGAGCCGTTTGGGAGCCGAAAGAGCCGGCTCTTCCTGGTGAGCCGAGCCAAATGATCCGGCTCACCAAGAAGAGCCGGAACTCCCATCACTAGTGCCCTCATTGGTCATGTGCGCGTTCGTGTGTGTTGGAGGAGGGGCTCTATAAGGAAGTGGCAGATTTTCTCCGGTTGTGTATTTTCAAATTCTAGCGATCTCGAGCCGGTTTCTCAAACTTACCTACCCCACCTTTAAAGTTGTATTTATTTATACAAATGTTAAAGGTGGGGTAGGTAAGTTTGAGAAACCGGCTCGAGATACACTTGTTGTTATATTCCAATGCTCTTAACATCCCGATAGCAATGAATATCTTAAGTGCTTTGACAAAAAATCCATACAAAAATTTCATCTGTGGAAGCCGTGGCGCTGTAAAAAGCACGACCAATCATTTTAGCCGGCCCGGCTAAAATAACTGGATGGCCTACCTGCCTGTCAGCTTTCCATCTGTGCACAAACTTATCTCGTGCCCTCATTGGTCATGTGCACGTTCGTGTGTGTTGGAGGAGGGGCTCTGTAAGGAAGTGGCAGATTTTCTCCGGTTGTGTATTTTCAAATTCTTGCGCACCCGAGCTGGTTTCTCCAAAATTACCTACCCCACCTTTAAGTCAGAAAAACATGATCAACTACCTCAGGGGTTCCCAAACTTTTCAGCCCGCGACCCCCAAAATAACAGTGCCAGAGACTGGCGACCCCCCACTATCACCTGGTGACTGAAAAAAAAAAAAAAAACGTGTGCACAGGACGCACGCACTAATAGGCGTATCCGAACACGCACATAACGACAACACACAAGAATAGAACAGCCTGACAACCATGATATGATTTTACATATAGCAATTTAATAAAAGATAACAGCAGAACTCGTGAGTCAAAGTCATGTAATTTAGGAGTGAACATTGTGAACTTTAAAGACATAAACTGTAGTAAACATATGAACATTGTTGCGGCGCAAACTTTAAAGACATAAACTGTAGTAAACATATGAACATTGTTGTGGTGCAAATTTACATAGGGAATACGCCTGCTATGTTTCAGCGTTAATCTCATCTAATGAGACGGGTGGGCAATATGCATGGAGCACAGCAAGTCCATCCTGGGCTTAATTTTGGAGACGGCCACTCGGAGATCATCCTCCATGTTTAGACGCGATCTGTATTTATTTTTTATATATGTCAGTGCCGAGAAAGTCTTTTCGCACTGTATGTGGAGCCAAACGGCGTCAGAACGTCCATCGCGGCCTTGGAAAGCTGTGGGTATTCCCTCTCGACTGAAATCCAGAACTCAGCAAGCGTCACCGCATTAAAAGCTGTCTTTAATGTGCGGTCACTTGACAGTTCAGCCAGTGCGTCCTCCATGTCGGATGACAGATGACTTGCGGTCGTTACAGTGAATGGTGATTTTATCCAGTTGTATTTTTCCGGAGCTGTTTCCTCGGGGAAATACTTCCAGGAGGGCTTGCAGGTGGGTAGTGATAGACTTCTTCACAGAGTTAACACTAAGATAATTTCCCTCTATGAATTCCTCCAGCTCAAGAAACATAGGCCTATCAATCCTGCCCATTTCAACTCGCACAGTCCAGCGATCCACTTTCCTCTTGAATGCGCAGATTTTATCATTCAGGGACAAGATGCTTGTGTTTTCACCTTGCAATGACATGTTAAGTCCGTTCAGTCTGTCAAATATGCAAGACAAATATGCCAACCTTGTTAACCAGTCAGGGTCAGTCAGGTGGTCAGTGAGCTGGGACCCATGCTCCATCAGAAATAAGCGCACCTCGTCCCGCAGTTCATACAGGCGGCCCCGCGAAAGCCACCTGACTTCTGTGTGGAACAGCAGGCCCTGATGCTCCGATCCCAGTTCGTTGTCAAGAACATTTTTAACCTGTTAAGCCCGAGAGACCCCGGTACAGGGGCACTGCCGCAACATCTTGCAGGAAACAGTGTCTGAGGGCATGTTCATTTAATAAACTATGAATGTTTTATATCCATGTAACGGGAAGAAACTCATCTAACTGATCATTTTTATTTATTTTTCAAAAGAAAACCCACAATGCTAACACTGAGCCTCTGAATTAGCAACGAGCGAAAAATGCTAACACCTTACTGCACCGAAAATCACTCACAAAACCTTATTATTTATCTCTTCTCTACATCCATGACATCGTTTCACATCGTGAGGTGACACAGAATCGATGGGAATTATACGAATTCGCGACGTTATAAGCAAAAACGGACATCAAATCAGGTGACGCTAGGTAGCTAAAAATGCTAACATTTTTACCTTGGCTCTGTAGTCTCTCCAAAGTGGTCTTCAATGGCATTAAAACGATAAAAACGCTGCTGAAGTTAATCCATAGGTTAATCCAATGTGTCTGTGTCCCTTTGAAATGATTTCTGATAATCCATGATCAATAAAACGGATAATCCATGTTATTCCGTTTCTAGGTGTCAGAGCTAGAATGTAGCTTCACTCTAATGCAAAACTGCATGCGCGAAGCCCCCACCTTTTCGTTTCACAATGAGTGTGTGTGGGGGACTCCCCCTTCGATTCTATTGGCTCTAACGGTCAGAAAGAGGTGTCAACCATCAAAATCGAGCAAGGGGGGCCAGATATATGGAAAATCAACCCAAATGACCCCAGAAGTGGTTTATTTTTGCTAAATCTCTCTAAAAAGGTCAAATGTCACTTGTTTTGCATCAATCATGATACAGGGTACTTATGTGTTGTACTTTGGATTCCTAAAGCTTTTAGTCGACCTTACCATCATCCAAAGGTAGTTTTCACTATAAGTAAAAAATAATATTTGGACGGACACTATAATTTACAGTTTTTTACTATGTAAAATCTGAATTTTCTTTAAAATAAAAAACATCTATATTGATTCTGACTTTTCTACATTCAACTCACAGGTTTATCATTACTTTGAGAAAAAGATTATTAATTTAACCCTTTTAGAAGGGAAGATATGGTCATTTGTTCTGGGAATGTCATTTTCGAGCCTGAGACCTGAAAAACAGGCTCAGGGCTTAACAGGTTAAGCTCTGGGTCGAGCGTTTTACTCGCTAGAGCTTCTCTGTGGATAATACAGTGCGTAAAATTAACGTGGGGCGCTACTTGTAAGACTCTTGCTTTTAGTCCTCTCTTTTTCCCCAGCATTGCTCCAACAGGTGCGCAGAATCAAAATTCCTTTATTTGTCCCCCTTACCTATTAAACAGACTTACATAATAAAAAGTGTCTATGCACACGTTATTATTATTAATAATAATAATACAAATAATAATAATAATAATACAAAATGAAAAATAACACCTCAGGGGTCACATCAAGAAGATTCTGAAATCATCTCGCCCCCCCTGAACTAGCTAGCATCAAACCAGCTAGCATGTAGCATAAAAAAGAAGGTAAATCAGCTTCACAGAACAAACACTTTAATATTCCTCATAAACCATTAGGTCATAACAATTGTCAAATGCGCTAAAAGCTGAATAGAGTTATTTTCCCTCCCCATTCATTTGAATAAGCCGAGACCAGACGTGACGGAGCGGATTGGAGGCGGAACTTGAGGAAAGTGGGCATGCTCATTGGGCTCAAGTCCAGGGATGGTCCGACTACTTTTTGTAAATACAGTGAGGCTATTTGTGGTTTATGTGCCAATGAGCAACTTTAATAGGAATGTGTCCAGTTTTCTTTATACATCCATGTCTTTCATGAGGAAAGACTTCAAAATATGTCAGGTTTTCTCTTTCCCTCCTCTCTTTCATCCTGGAAACTGCAAGCCAATCTATTACTGCTGATTACAATGTTTAACAAAATAATTTGACATTTTAGGTGACACAAGTAGGTGCGGGAAAATATTAATGATGATACAGTGCTGTAGTTGGCATTGATAAGGGAATCCAGATCATAAGCTTACAGTTTCTGTTTTCTTATTACCGTGCAGCCTGAGATACAACCTTGAATCCTGATGCCTTCCACTTTATATTCTTGAATGCTTGTCTTTGTGTGTGTGTGTGTGTGCGTGCGTGCGTGCGTGCGTGTGTGATATATTCTGGTGAGATTCAGCAGCTCCTTTCGTCCTTCTTTCTTCACACATGCAGTACATAAAAACAGCTAGCACCCACACAGACGCACACATAGACAACAACCAAAAAACAGCAGCCACCCACACACACCCCCACAAAGTCAAACACACAACAATACAAAGAATAGATGCCTAACAGAGAGAAAGGCAGAGAGACACAATGATGGGCAGAGTACTTGGATTTTCTGCACTTCTGTTACATTAATACTATCATAATCACTGAAAGAATGAAGACATAAGGCCACAGCTAAACTCGATTGTTTGCCTACATACTGCATGTATGTGAGCTTATAAATGGACATTGTGTAAATGGTCAGTGAAGATACAGAAAGGAATCAACATCTTGTCAGTGGGAGGATAAAGAAGGTTGTTTTTATGACACTACATGGTGGTGCCGTGGCATTTCATTTTGCACAGCTTTTATTCTTATCTGTTCCCATCAGATACTGTGATAAATTACCATACCATCACTGGCACAGCACTGTCCTGGTTCACATCCTACCTCCATAACAGGAAACAGTTTGTCTCCATCAGTGGCTCAAACTCACCCCCGGCCCCAGTCCACCACGGTGTACCCCAGGGCTCTGTGCTTGGCCCCCTCCTGTTCACCATTTACATGCTCCCCCTCGGCCAGATCATCCGACATCATGGGCTCAATTTCCACTGTTACGCTGATGATACCCAACTGTATCTCAGCACCACTCCATCCTCCCAGCTCCCCCCTCAGTCTCTCATCAACTGCCTGCATGACATCAAAGCATGGATGTCTTCCAACTATCTCAAACTAAACAGCAAGAAAACAGAGCTCATGGTTGTGGCACCCAAGGCCCTGCTCCAGAAGGTTGGTGACTTCATCCTCGAGGTCGACGGCTGCTCCATCTCCCCATCTCCTGAAGCCCGCAACCTGGGTGTCATCCTTGACTCCACCCTTTCCTTCCATTCCCACGTCAAATCTGTGACCAAATCGGCCTTTTTCCACCTGAGGAACATTGCCAGACTCCGACCGTCACTTTCGGAGTCGGTTGCCGAAACCCTAGTACATGCATTTGTCACCACCCGCTTGGACTACTGCAATGGTGTCCTGTTCGGGGTTCCCAAAAAAACCCTGGACAGGCTCCAGTATGTCCAAAACTGTGCTGCTAGGGTACTCACACACACAAAGCCGTGGCAGCACATCACTCCCACCCTCATCCACCTACACTGGTTGCCGGTCAAGTCCCGTATATCTTACAAAGTACTCCTCCTCACCTACAAGTCCCTCCATGTCCTTGCCCCCCAGTACCTATCGGACATCCTTCACCCACATGCCCCACCCCAGAACCTGCGGTCCTCAGACTCTGGCCTGCTCACCACCCCCCGCACCAAACTGCGAACCTTCGGGGACAGAGCCTACAGTGTGGCAGCCCCCACCCTCTGGAACGCTCTCCCTGCGGAGATTCGCAACATCCCCACACTCGACGCCTTCAAAAGGGCCCTCAAGACCCATCTGTTTGCCAAGGCTTTCGGCCCCTAATCGATCTGTTGTTTTGTCTGTCTGACTTTTGTTTTGTTATGTTTGTTTTTGCCCTATTACTGTACAGCGACCTTGGGTCCCTTGAAAGGCGCTATATAAATGCAAGCTATTATTATTATTATAGGACATTAAATCCAGACTTACATTTCATTTACATGCTGCTTTTATCCAAAGCGACTTAAAGGGGAACTATTATGCAAAATGCACTTTTTTATGTCTTTTATACATAAATATGTGTCCCCGGTGTGTCAGGGAACTCACAAAATATCAGAAAACAAAACCCTCTCTCTTTTCCTCCGTACCCACATCTCTAAAAAAAAAGAAAAGAAGGGGGGTGCTAACAAGCAGATCCAGAATTTTCGCTCCTATAACGTCATTGGCTTCATCCGGTCGACGTGACACGTCCCAACCTATCGTCTCCGGCACACGTGACACATCCCAACCTATATTCTCCGGCACACGTGACACGTCCCAACCTATCGTCTCCGTATACAGTCGCAGCTGTGTGTCTGTGTATTCAGCAGGATGTCTGCTGGAGGCTTAGAGTAAAGTTGTTATATATATAATACATATAATAGCACTGTAACAGAAAGAAAGAACATGTCAAGCTATGTGCTGTATCAGAAACAATGCACGGCGTGTTTTGGGAGTATATGCTGTGTGTTTACATTAGCAAGCATGCTAACACTCAGAGCTAACGCTTTAGTAGGCTACTGGAGAGAATATGTGTAACGTAATGTCCTTGTGGTAAACCCTGCGAGAGAGAAAGGTTTGAGCTCCATACTGTTTCAGAAATAAAGCTTGAATTGGTTAAGAAGAACCATAACATGGCATTTAATCACTGCAGCGTTTAGCTGAGCTTCCCCCCGGTAGAAATCTTTAGCAGGGGAAAGCTGCGTGACGCTACAAGGGGCGTGGCTAAAGCAGAATCAGCCTGTTTGCAACAGGGCTGCAATAGAGGGGTATGAGCAGTACAGTATGAGGCATGGCCATAATGGGTGATCTGTTTGGTATTTTAAGCAAAAAACTTCACAGACATGTTTTGTATAGGTATGGCCCTACAATAAATGTTTCCAATATAGCATAATAGGTACACTTTAAGGTAAGTGCTATCAAGCATGAGGGTACACATTCAGAACAGCAAGAATCCTGCGGGTACATTAGCTTCGAAAAAGCCAAACCATTTTAAGTGCTACATACAGAAATTATATATACATTTTTTTTATGTTAATGACCAAGATGCAGTGGAAACAGGTGGATTTTCACTCTGAGATGTGTAGACTTAATGCTTTTCTAAAAATCAATGGGGAGCTTGTGCCAACACAAATGCTTGCTCAGGCAGCACATATAACCAAATGAGCGGAGGATGGTGCAAAAGCAAATATGTAGGAGCCGATTAGCACTCATGATATTTAGGTAGGAACCAATGTTTGTTGTCTTCAGATTCCACCTGAGGCCTGTACTACGAAGCTGGATTTTCCTAACCTGGATATGTTTGAGTTAGCCGGTTGGCCCAATCCAAAACATACGCGCTCTCGCTAAACTGTACTACGACGCTGGTTATCAAGTGGATCGCTCAAGCCAGCCGTGTCCTATCTAGTTAGGTGCGCGTTCACATGAAAGGGGTGGTATTTGGAGCATTCGACCAATCTCAAACATGGACAAGCGTACTGACAGCGCAGCGTCATACTTCCTGAATGAAAAGTGAACTTTAATATTAGTCAAATATGAAGAAGTTAAACTTTAAACATCCATGACTTAAACACTTTATCCAGGATAAAAGCCACATAGCTGCACCTGCAAGGTGAATACAGCTGGTAAAAGAAAAAGCGTTTAAATGCGTACATTAACAGGTTTATGATATCACTGCCCCGTCCAAGACACGAGTGGATCTGACTTTAATTAGGAGAATTTGACTCGAGTGTTTCGTCAACTTAATGTGTTGCTTAAAATAATACTTCTGCATACAGTATGTGACACTGTGAGTGTTGCACGGCCAGATACGGCTCAAGAAGCTGACTCAAATAAGGAAATGTATGATACATTATGATGTGATATGATATGAATGATAATGGGACACATCGACGTCTGCACTCACAGTGCCGCGGACTGTACTTAATATTACTCTGATCCGGTTACTTATGTTGTGGCAGATATTTAAGTAAGCTTTCTTAACGCTAATGTTATAATAGTCCGATTGCTCTGAAGATGGGAGGGGATATTCTATTAATTTTCACGTTCACACAGTCAGTTGATTTTTGCCGGCCGTCTTTCCTGCAACGGCAGTTTTTCTGTATTTCCTCTATCCTGTAATATGACTTGATAGCTTTAAACTCCGCACACTGAGCTCTGATTGGTCAGCAAGCGGTGCTTTCACTGAGTTGATCTCTTAGCCTGCAACCTAACCTCCTCCCGAGGAGGTTAGCCGCTCAGCATAAGTTACCATGGAGATCTAGCCCGCTAAAAAGAGAACCAGCGTCGTAGGACCGGAAAGCCCGAGTTTTCCCTGAAGTCAGTCGGCTAAGCGAAAATCCGGCTTCGTAGTACAGGCCTCTGAAGGGAAAACAGTTTTTAACCACAAACACGCAGACACTGAAACTCAGTTGAGCTGAGTTATTGTGTTTCAGTGTCCTCTTTTGTATGCTGATGAAAAAAATAACATATTTGGATAGTCCTTAATTTCTGGAGGTCCTTGGTCCTCCTCTCTGGAACCAGTCTAATACAAGAGACCAGAACCAGGTTAACAGCAAAAAAAAAACATCGTTTTTCCTGCACTGGTCAATTTTGAGATTTTGTGCTATTTTGATTCAATATCATGTTTTCTTTCAGGCTTTTGAAAGGAAAATGTTGAAAATACACATTTAGGTGTTTATTTTACTATAGTTTGTCTATTTGCGTCTGTAGATTTCTCCTAAATTCACCAAAAGTTAGCATTCTAACGTAACATAAAGTACAGCGACCGCTGTTTGCACCATGTAATCAGAGGTATCGTTGGAAAGCTCCTTCTCTCCTGCACAATCTCATTGGATCCAAATATGGTCATTTCCTTTGTATCAGCAACCAATCGTGAAAGTACAAAGGGGTCTTCTGACCAAAAAACGAAATCTTATTGGCTGGTGTCAATTTCTGACAACGTGATTCGTTCAGATACGTCACGTGGTGTGCTATGACACTTCCTTGTTTAGCTTTTCACAGAAAATTTAAATCTGAAAATGGCAAAACAACCGCGGAATAAACGTACAAAGAGAAGACAACAACAATTGTCACTTGCACGAGGCAAGGTACAACAAAAAACAAATGTCCCCGAACCTGAAATACCTTCAACGAGTGCGTCGATGCGCAAGCTGTCACCCAAAGAGCAGGAGGGTTTAGATAGCGCCACACAGCAGTGGCTGATAATTCATGTAGCGCGGCTGAATGAACTGCTCAGTGGGTTGATTTGTCCAAATTGCGCAGGGACAGGGCTCAAAGTTAATATTGATCCGCAAAACCATGGTTTATGTAGCAGCTTAATTTTAGAGTGCAGACTGTGTGATGGCGGGTACCGCAAAAATGTGTACACATCGACGCGTCTTCAAGACGAAACCAGGAAGGATGTTGCTTTTGATGTGAATGTGCGAATGGTGCTCTTAGCGCACGAGTTAGGCTTGGGCTATGCAGCTCTGAAGAAAATCAGCAAAGTGTTGGGGATTCCTGCACTTCATCTCAAAACCTATCAGAGACATGACAAGAGAGTGACAGGTATAGAAACAGGATTGAGACCAAGAAAACATGAACTATTGAATACAGAGTATAACTTATCAGGACATTCAAGTTGAATTATTTGTTTCTCTAATTAGTGGCAGAAATAGAGAGAGGCCTGGAGTCACTTCACAGGACAAGGGAGCAGGTCAGGCAGGCTTATGCAGATGTGGACCCAGATGTTGCAGAGTTGCTGAGGGAGGATGCAGATGCAGTGATAAACATCAGCGTGTCATTTGATGGCACATGGCAAAAGCGAGGCTTCACATCCCATTATGGGATCGGTGTGTGCATTGACATCCTTACTGGATTGGTGATAGACTATGAAATCCTATCATCCTATTGCCATGCTTGTGCTCTAAAGGGAAATGCCAAGCAAGAGCAAAAGATTACAGAGGAGGAGTATGACAGTTGGCGGCAGACACACATTGATTGTGCAAGAAACTTTGCAGGTTCAAGTACGGCAATGGAGCAGGAGTCAGCCAAGAGGATGTGGGCCAGGTCTGTGAATCGCCACCAGGTGCGGTACACTGAGATGTTGTCAGATGGGGATAGCGCAGCATTTAGGGAGGTGGTTGCACTGAATCCATACCCTGGGCATGAAGTGGTGAAATTAGAGTGCATCAATCATGCCCACAAGCGAATGGGTACAGCACTCAGAAAACTGAGTTCACAGGGAAAGTTAGGAGGGAAGGGTGTAGGGAAGCTGACTGCAAAGAAATGCAAAACTTTGCAAAATTATTACAGGGGGGCAATTCTGAACAACCAGGGTTCAATTGATCAGATGAAGGCCGAAATATGGGCAGGTCTCCTCCATGGCATGTCTACAGATGACAGCCCCTTACACACCAGGTGCAATCCCTCCTGGTGTTGGTATAGGAAAGCAGAGGATAATGGGGAAACACCTGGTAGCCACAAACTACATGCTGCAAACTTTTTAAAGCGAGAGGTGGGGCAGAAGCTTATCCCTGTGTACCACCGCATGTCAAGTGACAGCCTGCTACAGAGAATGCAGCATGGAGGTACTCAAAATGCCAACGAGTGCCTCAACTCAGTGATATGGGCGCGGTGTCCAAAAACGGTATTTGTGGGGAAAAGCAGGGTTGAGGCAGCTGCAAGTATGGCCATCTCTACCTTTAATGAAGGTGCCTCTGCCATGCTGGCTGTTATGGAGAAGTTGTGGCTCCAGAGCACAGCTGTTACTGTCAGCGCAATGAGAGCAAATGATTTACTTAGAATTTCAAAAGCTGAGGCTGTTACATCTGCCAGTTTAAAATATAGGCGCAAGAGTCTAAGCACAGCAAAAAAAGTGAAAAGACATCAGCAGGAGATGCAGGAGGGGCCTACTTACAGTATGGAGCAGGCATGGACTAGGCTGTGTTATGTAGGACGGATGGACATACAACTAGGGTGGCAGTTATTCTGGTGGCAGTGTGTGTGTTACTGTGGTCGCAGTGTGTTTGTGTTACTGTGGTTTTGTTCATCAGGTCATATACTGTGTTACTCAGTTTTCAGTTTTATATGTTCTATATTGTTGTTGGTAAGTATTAGATTAGATATTGTGTCTGTAAATAGTGTCTTCCAATAAAAAAAAAATTGAATTTTACAATACAGATCTTTAAAGGTCGTTTTCTCAAAATGAGTTTTTTCTCCTACTCTGAGTTCGAAATGTCCACGTCAGTAGCACGTACATACACCAAACCTTTCAGTTATATTCCTATCAATATTATGAAGGCTTTTACAGAAGGGTTTGTTCATATATCATTCATAGTGTTGGAGCAGAACACCTATTAGGGTGGCTGAGAGCCCCCCCTCTGCTGCGTGCCGTTCGTTGAATGAGGCTGATCTCTATTTAATAAAGAAAGGAATTGAAAACACCGGAATCAAAAGTTATAACAATTATCTGAGTTTCCTTGTAGGAAATAAAACACGTATACTTAGTTTTACAGAGTACTCCGGACTTCAGGCTTGTGATGCGGTTTACAGGTAGACAGACCAGCTTTCAGAAAACGAGAAGTATGGACTCCAGGTTTGTGATGCGGTTTACCGTCTCTAGACCAGCCTTCAACAAACCAGAAGCATTTTACATTAAAAAACAACAGTATTCATATTCATATTTTGGGGCGGAGATGTGTTGACTTTTTCCTTCCCATTTTACTCCGAAGCGAATTAGAGAGTCCGTGGGGAGGAGCTGTGTGAGCTGCTCACATCCCCCAGGTGTTTTTACTGGTTGGATTCACTTCTGGTCGGGTTCAATACAGCGAATCAGAGTTCTGACCAGAACGTGAGATTCTAAAGTTTCACAAGGTCAAAGTCAATCTTATCTCTGCCCCGATGTCCACTCCCTTACTTTCCCATGGGATCTTTCACATAAACTATTCTTTCTCATACAATTAAACCTTGTACACAGATATAATGATGCCCATAAGGAACCTTGAAAAGAACATGTGTGTGCGCTCTGGTGAAAAGGAGCTGTGTGTGTGTGAAACAGGATCTCTGGGTCAGTGAGTTGTAAGTGAGAATATCATTTCTATATATGTGATTACTTAAAACAGTTCAAACAATACATGTTCACTAAAATACAATTCAAAATAATACATGTTTACTTCAATACAGTTTAGAATCATATCTTTTTACTTCAATAGCCTGAATTATATAACATTTTATACCTAGAAACAGGGCGAAAATTGATATTTTAGGGCTGTTGACAGTATTTTCTGATTTATGGAGTGATAAAAAGATATATCCAAAATCCCTTCTGTAAAAGCCTTAGTTTCTAATATGACTACAAAATGAAACAAGAATTTTGAACCTGGCTTTATCCAATGTTCAGAATTGGGTTCCTGAAATGTGTTAAGATATGCGCATATTTAATGAGATAATGGCTCATTTGCATATTTAAACATGCTATTTCAGAAAACATGTAATACAAAAAACAATTGCCTTATTGTAAGTAATTAACAGGAGAAATTTCTAGCTGATATCTTTAAATTAAAAAAATTACCCTATTCACCTGGGGTGTCTCGCCTTAAGAGATAAAAAGTTTAAAAAATGAATAATACATTTAAATTTAAATTTAAGTTAAAAATGTAAAGTCAGAGATAGCGATAAAAATGGCAGTACCCAGGTGTACCATGATACAAGTTGATTGGAAGGCCTGCCGAAAGAAGAGGGTCTTAAGGCCGGTTTTGAAGACCTCGTGGAAGGGGCAGATCTCAGCTGATCTGGGAGGGAGTTCTAGAGGCGAGGGGTGAATGAGCTGAAGGCTTGGTCTCCCATTGTCCGGAGACGTGTGCGGGGGATGTAAAGTAGAGGAGCGTGGCTGGAGCGGAGAGAGCGGGTAGATGTCTAGGTACGGATGAGGTCACAGAGGTATTTTGGGCTTTGGCCATTCAGGGCTTTGTAAGTGAGGAGCAGAACCTTAAACTGGATCCTGTAGTGAAGGAGTCAGTGTAGTTGGGTAAGTATGGGGGTTATGTGGGCGGACCTTTTTGAACCTGTGAGAACTCTGGCTGTACTGTTCTGGACAAGTTGCAGGCGGTTGATTGATTTGGCTGGGAGACCGGAGAGGAGTGCATTGCAATAGTCTAATTTTGAGAAGACGAGTGCATGGACCAGTTTTTTGGTGTCATCAGTTGAGAGTGAGGGCTTCAGTCTGGAAATATTTTTCAGGTGAAAGAAGGAGGTCTTGGTGATTTGATGTGGGCTTGGAAAGACAGAGTGGAGTCAAACTTTACACCAAGGTTGGTGACAACAGAGGATAGAGGAATGAGCTGACCATCGAGGGAGGGGCTGATGTTGGCGGCCTTGGCAAGCTGGTCGGTGGTGCCAATCAGGATTGCCTCCGTCTTGCTGTGGTCATCCAGGAGCGGATGTCTTCCAGGCAGGTGTTTAAGGTGGAGATAGTATTGGTGGGGTTGGGTTGTGTTTTGATATAGACCTGGGTGTCGTCAGCATAGCAGTGGAAGTTGATGTTGTGTTGTCTGATGTTATGACCCAGAGGTAATAGATAGATTAAAAACAGGATGGGCCCCAGCACTGATCCCTGTGGGACCCCGCATGTCACTGCGGTGTCGTCTGACCTGGAACCCCCCAGAGAAACGTGGTACTTCCGGTTGGTGAGGTAGGAGGAGAACCACTTCAGAGCTGTGTCCGTCACCCTGGTGTAGGTCTCGAGGCGGTGGAGGAGGATGGTATGGTCCACTGTGTCGAAAGCTGCACTCAGGTCAAGTAGGACCAGGATGCTGGGTGACCCAGAGTCGGCTGCCATCAGCAGGTCGTTGGCTACTTTTATCAGGGCTGTTTCTGTGCTGTGTGCAGGGCGGAAACCTGATTGAAATGTCTCATAAAGTGTATATTCAGACAGATGAGACTGGAGCTGTGCGGCCACAACCTTCTCAAGGACTTTGGCAAGGAACGGGAGATTGGAGATAGGTCTGTAGTTGGAGAGGAGTTCTCGGTCGATATTTGTTTTTTTTTAAAGTGGGGTGACAACTGCTGTTTTGAAATGGACAGGCACCTCACCAGTCTGTAGTGACTTGTTGATAAGTGTTGTGAGGAAATTAGCCAGGGTTGGCGAACAGGCTTTTAGCAGCAGGGTGGGTATGGGGTTGAGGGAGCAGGTGGTAGGCTTTGATTTGCCTATGATGGCTAGCAGTGCAGATGACGTCACCTCGTTGAAGCTGCAAAGGGTGATGCCGTTGACGAAGGGAGAGCAGGTGGGTGGGGTCCGAGCTACTGTTGAGGCTGTAATGGTTGCTCTGATATCTGCGATCTTGGTCTTAAAGAAAGCAGAGAAGTTATTGCAAAGTTCTGGAGAGGCAGCTGGGGGGCCTGTGTTGGTGGGGGTGATGGTGGAGAATAAGGTTCTGGGATTGCCATTGTCTATTATTGAAGAGTAGTAGGAAGAGCGGGCGGTTTTTAGAGCAGCAGCATAGGCACTTTGATGTTCTCTAAAGGCCAGTAGGTGGACGGAGAGAGCCTGCTTCCTCCATAGTCTCTCCAGCTGTCGACCGCAGGTTTTCATGCGGCGGAGGTCGTCCGTGAACCAGGGGGAGGACCGTTGGAATGTGGCTTTCCTCTTTTTTTCCGGGGCCAGGATGTTGAGCGTGGTGGTCATGGTGTCATTGTAGAGCTCAATCATGTCGTCGGGGGAAAACGAACGGAGATCAGTTGAAAGGTTTTGGAATTATGGAATTGAGAAAAAGTGTCCAGATGATGGATGTTTCGGTACTTCATGACTCTCTCAGTGGGGGGTGGCTGGTTGGAGGATGGGATTGTCAGCGTTAGGGAGATAGCCTTATGGTCAGACACTCCAAGATCAGAGATGTTTAGGTCTGAAGCAGGTATGTTTCTGGTGATGATGAGGTCAAGTGTGTGACCATGATTGTGGGTGGACCCATGTACATGTTGTGTCAGATTTAGTGAGTCGAGGTAGGACAGGAAGTTGGCAGCCATGGAGCATTTGGGGGAGTCCACGTGTATATTAAAATCGCCTAGTATCACAATGTTGGAGAGATTGGGACATACTGAGGTGATGAATGATGATGAGTTGGATTTTGGAGGACGGTAGACTAGTACAACTATTAGTGATTTGGGTGGAAAACATTTAAAAGCAAGGCACTCAAAGGACTGAGTATGGGGAATAATCAGTGGTTGGAGAATAATAGATTTTTTGTGCAGAACAGCAATGCCGCAACCGTTGCCATGAGCGCAGGCTCATGTAGTTGATGTCAATGTAGTTGTATCCAGGAGGGGATGCTTCATTTGAAACTCAAATTAAACTCAATTAAACTCAAAGAATAGTAAGGTATAAGCCTCCTATTATGTATTTCAATTAGGGATGGGAATTTGAAGGCAAATTTCTATTCGAATATTCAACCCCAAAAAAAAACAGATATCCGGTTAACCGAATTGAAAATAAATCTTAAAGGGCCCATGTCATGGCCATTTCCACTGATCATAATTACATTGTTGAGGTATACTAAAATAGATTTATACTGTGCAATTTTCCAAACTCACATTGGTTTCGCATACAGCATCTCTGTAAAGTATGTGTATTCAGCAGTATTCACTCTCTCCACTAAACGACTCGTTGGAGCTCTTGCCCCCCCCTCCCTGTGAGCCTAGTGTGCTCCGATTGGTCAGCTCGGCCACTCTGTTCTGATTAGTCAACCACCAGAGAGGCTCCGCCCATGTCTAACAGTGCTTTTTTCGGCTCGCTCTCGGAACATCAGTCTTATAATGGCGTCGGTACAGCCGTATATATTTTATACGCTAACTAACCGAACTGTACCTACAACTGTTGTTATTGAAGAGTGTGACGGCCCCAGGGCCTTTGTGCAGGTGTGTTGCAGGTCTTACGATGGGGTGGAGCTGAAGAGGCTAATCAGCGCGATCACGGACACCTGGCCGGAGCCGAGGTGCTATTAAGCCCAGCTGCCCGGAGTCACACGGCGGCCCCTGTCTCTCTCCAAAGTGGCTGCAGAAGGACGAACTCGGCGATCCTCTCCCCTCCCTATCTCTGCATTTACCACAATAAATGTGCCGTGGTTTTGTAAACTCGTGTATGTCTCCTTGTCTTTCCGTTGTGGCCTACGAGCCGGTCATAACAAAGAGTAAGTTATTTTTACCTGTAATAAACTACTACTGTTTGATGAGAAATCAAATCATGGTTTGCTATATATGAATGATATGTTATAGGAGCAAATAATTCAGGGAAGAAAGGATAGGCCTACTAAGTATTTCCATTAAACTTTATTTTTAGAAATGTACAAAATGAACATAAATATACATATATACACGGTATATCATCAATTCCTCCCCGTTGTCGGCATCTTGCCTATAGCAGCCGGGGCTTTTTAGGACGATGCATCAGTGTGGTAGTCACGTCATGTATTGTCCGGCAGGATCTGGCTGGACGGAATCAAATGCAAATCACAAAATATTAGAGAAACTTAGTTGTTTTAGATTCGTTAGTAGTAGTTGTGGTAGGAGTGTGGATCTATCTAATCCATCTATCTAATGAACACAGTAAGCTTGCCAGCTAATATGCTAACCTAGCTTTCTTGTTTACTTTGGTAGCTAACACGATATGAACGCTAGCTCGGAGGAACGGCAACTATAATGTAGTGTAATAAAACATACAGTCTGCTACATTCATTGTAGCTGGCATAACAAAAATGTTTTCCCGAGCAAACCCATGTCTAGCTCCGTTGGTTAGCTCGGTAGCATACACGCTACGCCAGCTATAATGTAGGCCTAATTACGTTTCGCGACTGACCGTACGGCAAATCACCCGGAGTGTACTGTCTATGAGTATTTCGTGTGTGAATGCAGACATTCTCCTGCTATGAGATACATGTATGCAGTGGCGGCGCCAGGGTATTTTTGTTGGGTAATCTATGGTAGGGCTAACCCATACAGTGGTGGTGCTCAAGTCAGTATTTGCAATTGAATTACATACACGCTATATCGCCCCCCTTGACAGTGAAATGCCACACGTGAGGTTTAGATTATTTCCCTTTCTCAATCAAAATGGAACTGTATGAAATAAAACGGCACATCTGTAAATAAAAAGGGATCACTGTGAACGTGACGTATGATAGTACACGTTGAAGATCCAATAGGGATACTGAATGGCGGTTTCGATTGATCTCAATCAGTAAGGCATGACGCAGACAACGTTGAATTGCTCTGATTGGCTGTAGGTCTATTCAAATTGCATTCGGAGGCATTTTGATCTGACCGCGGCCGCACTTAACGCCAGAGAATTTCCACACCAGTGTTTAAAACTCCCCCACTACTTAGACTATTCCTTGCACCCCTCTTCTATAAGCCCGAATGGTCTCAACCATATTGCATCAGTAACGTTGTGCACTTGTTGTTACAGCAGGATCAGTTTGTGTGTTGTGGACACGACCTGTATATTTTCGCAATCCGTGTTCTCAACATTTTGCATTTTGCTTATTATTTAATTGAATTTGCTTACTTTAACATCACTTTTCATGGTGGGGCTAAGGTGGGGCTAAGCCATTTCTTGGTATGGCTGTAGCCTACCCCAGCCATACCCTGGCGCCGCCACTGCATGTATGCAAGGCCATCTGCTGATATTAGAGTTGATATATGGAAACGCTAGCAACTTAGTTAGCACAGTTAGCACTGTGTCAATGTCTTAGCAGTCCGACACAGTTTACACATTTAAACAGTCTTGTTTGATAAATACACAAATAACAATGCAAACTTACAGGTTGTGTACCCGAATCTTCCCCTGCTCCAAACGGTCCTAACAAACTAGGAATAGCATCGTCCTTCAGTTTCAAATGCTGTGCATATCCGGCCTCAAACTGGGCAATGTTTTGGAAGCTTTCGTCTGTGAAATGCCGCGCACACAGTAACGTTCTTCGAACCTCTGAAGGAACAGTGTTAAAAGAAATTTCAACCACTGACTTCGTCGTGGTTCTTCCGTCGGTAGGACAAACAGCTCAGATTTCTCCTCACATTTCAGGAAACAGGTCCTTGGCATTGGCATGACTGGATCGATTGTGAACTGAACCAGAGCTTCCAACAGTAAATGTTAAGGCCCTTACACACCAGGCCGATATCGGCCGTCTTGGGTTGTCTGGCGACAACGCGTTCCTTGTCGCCCAAAGTCAATTTGGTGTGTCCCGAACCCTCGCCCACGCCTTATTTGAACATGTTGAATCGGCCGGGTGTCGGACACAAGCTATCGGGCCAAGAAACCACTCTGATCAGCTGTTCAGCTAGCAAATGAGAAGCGAAACGGAAGTGAGGGACGTAAACAAACGATTTAAGGCACAGGACAGCAGCTAAACACCAGCAGGTGATACTTAAAGACATCAAACATAGCCCTTAAATGTCCTCTCTTACCTCCCACACATAGAAGGGACATCTCTGATATCGGCGGGAGCGTCCCGGGCTGTCCTCTGCTGAGAGCTCCGTGATTTGTTTGGTCAAGTCCGGTTTTTCATCTCATCGTAAATTTAGCAAGAAGTGGCCATTATTACATTGCTGACTCAATAAACTACACACCCGCCAGAACACTGCGATCATCAGATGCAGGTCTATTAACTGTGATTTTATAGTATGTCTGCACTTTATGTGCTCATTTCATCATTCATGTATTTTTATATTCTAAAACATGTTTTCGATGGACGAGAGTGAAAATGGAACGCACACGCTATTTGTTTGTTTATATCAGTCTGTTCTTCTTCTCTGTCTTCCGGTTGTTGCCTATTTTGAATGACGAATACACACTACCGCCGCCTGCTGGTAAGGAGAGTTATTGCCACTCACGCATGCGCAGTTCGTACGTGCTCGGCTGAAGTCTTTGCGGTGATTTCCAGTGCGACACACGGCCAAGACGCAGGAGAACTCGTCGATGGAACTGTCGGTGTCGGGTGTCGGCGAGTTCTCTGGTGACTGCCTGGTGTGTCAGGGCCTTTAGGCTGGCAGAGGGTGCGGCCAGCGCCGCTGGGTGTGGCCATAGCTCTTCCGGATTGGTCCATTTTGTTCCGGGTACCGCATGACATCAGGCGGTACCCGGAAGAATCAAATGGGCAGTGACGTATCTCCAACGAGGGGTTTTGGGGAGGTATTTTCTGTGTTAGAGTTTTACTCGCTACAGGGTGTACTTTGAGGGTTTTGACTCTGCACACCGTTTACATGCATAAAAACCTTCATAACACACAAGGGGACGGGTAATAACCGGAAAAGCATGACATGGGAGCTCTAAATTAAAATATTCACAGTATTAACAGTTTCCAAAAAATACCTTTGAATGTCTATAAATTAACTCACATAGGCTACCACACGTGCATATCATCAGTTACCTGTATTCCTAAACATACTGTGGTTTCACACTCTCCACACACACACACACTCACTCTACAATACTGAAAAGTACCCGAAAAACTGTTGCAGGCCTGAGTCGTATCTTCGTAGCGTTGAGACCAAAAACAGTAGAGGCCGCTTCACTCGTTCGCACAAGCATAAAATAAAAAGCACGTGCAATGTCAGAATAGTCTGTGTACTCTTGAATCCGGGGAATATGAGGAAGGGGCTGATGATGGGGGCAAATGAGAAGGAGCTGGGTAATGGAAGACCAGCAAGGTGCTGCTGAAAAGTGGCAGCAACAGTCCACAGCAGCAGCAGCACACAGACACGCAGAGAACAGGAGCTATCCTCGCTGTCAGTCACAATGTCCGTGTCCAATATCACATCAATCAGCTAAGCCAAAAGTCCATATGCTATCTCATGACGACCTAACAGAAACTTGTCTTTACTTACTTATTCACTAGCAAAGCTAACAGTATGCAATCTAACGGCTAATTGGCTATGCTGGTCGCTAATAGCATTAGAGATCGTTTTTACAGAGTATAACACTAGTTACAGTACAAAACAATACTCAAACTCATATTCACCTCTTATAGATCACAACAGTCCAAACCATTGGATAACTGGTCGTCAACCACAAAGTTATTAACTTTACTGCGCTACTGTCTGGAGCCAAGGCCTGGACACAAAGAACTAACGCCTCTTTACCTCAGAATGAAATCGTATTGGCTGACCATTTTAGTTAATTCCAATTAAAATACAGAAAAGCAAAGATTGACAGGTATACATTAAGTTAGGCTGTGAACTACACATGCTGACTAGGGTGGTCCTTAGTGCCATGTACATTTTCAAATTCATTTATTTTAAGCTCCAACCACCGGAATTCGTTATGATAGTCAAGAAAGCTCTCCTGGTGAATTGTATTCAAATTCCAACAACATTTACCCCTCCCCCATCAACCTTGAAGTTTAGCCTCACGTAGGGTGGTCCTTAAAAGTCTAAGCTCCAACCCCCAGAATTCATTCCATTAGTCAAGAAGACTCTCCTGGTGAATTTTTTCCTCAATCTGACAACATTTACCCCTCCCTCATCACCCTGGGCTGCCACACCAGCAGCCACGCGTTAATAACGCGATTAACGCATGTGTATTTTTTGTCCTCGGCCGCCCCGTAGTTTCAGAGCGCATCGAGTTTAAAATACCATCTACAAGCTGATGCTGACAGCCCCGCTCCTGCCGCCCGCTTGTGGCAGACCGCACTTCCACGCTCCCCGGCAGGCCCGGACTGGCCATCGGGAGGACCGGGAGGGTGTGTGTATGTGTGGGGCGAGCAAGGCACACCTTACGTGTTGTTGTTGTTGTTAGCATCTGGTGCTAGCTAGCTGCGCTAACAGATATAAGGAGCTGTTTCAATGAAAACAGAGGAGCGACATTTCGCCGACAACTGCGCCGAGCACTTGACTTTATGCAGGTAGCCAGACAGTGGGACATTGTACGAAAAGTCAGCACACTCAGCACGGATAGTGCGCGCAACATGATTGCAGCGTCCAGGCAGCTCCCGTTCGAGCATATATGCCTTGAGCTGCACATAGCTCCAACGATCCATCACAGTGTCACCACATTCCCACACACACACACACACACACACACACACACACACACACACACACACACACACACACACACACACACACACACACTTTGTATTGTATTATTGTATGAGAGAGGTTCCAGGTTGAATTGAGGCGAATATTTGTAATGTTCAGGTTGTTGTGTTTAATATTCATGAGAATATTTGTCATTGTTCAAATGATAATAAACAAACATATAAAGCATATTTGTCCACTCATATGTTGATAACAGTATTAAAAACTTGAAAAATATCCCTCTAAGGTACATTTAGAACAGATAAAAAATGTGCGATTAATTTGCGATTAATCGCGATTAACTATGGACAATCATGCGATTAATCGCGATTAAATATTTTAATCGACTGACAGCCCTAATAATTATACATTTTAACCCTCTCTTAAAAAATGATAAACTTGTTCACATCCTGTTGTGTAAATGATCTTAGCCAGGGCTACACCTGATTCTGATCAGATGTCTGGTCTCCAGCTGAGCCACTCCCTCCCTCTCTACCAGAATCACTTAAGTTACTACAGATGGGGTCCAAGAATAGCAAGCCGGATTAATGTGTGGGAACAAATAATTTCTTAATGCTTTTAATGTTTTTCATATATTGGCTTGTTTGATGTTAATTGTATTCTATTTGGTTTTTTATTAATGTTTTGAATGCCATTCTGCATTATTTCTTAATGATCGTAATGTTTTCATTTTTGTAAAGTACTTTGAATTGTTGAAAGCAAAACTGACCCAGATACCTGAACATTCTGAATGGTTCATAATGTAGCAGAAGATTCGACATGTATTTAAGCACCAAACCATGCAGTGCTTTAAAAACCAACAATAGTATTTTGACCCCATTGTCAAGATCTAAAAAACTGAAGTGATGTGTTCCACTTCTATTGTGTTTGTTAGGACCCGAGCAGCAGCGTTCTGAATCAGCTGCAGCTGTCAGTTCGATTTTTCTGAGATCTGCAAGGCACTGCTACAATAGTAAAAGTAGCATAAGACAGGCTGACTTTGTAAATGTCTTAACATGACCAATGACATTTAGGTCAGAGTCCATGACTACTCCTGTATTTCTGGTCTTTTCCATGTTTTTTAACATTGCTGATTGAAGATTAATTGAATTTTGTTAATTTTATATTTGTTTAATTGAACGTTCTGACTCATGTAATCATTGATTTGTTCAATCAACTTGAATTTGATCATAGTCACCTAATGAAATTAGTTGTTATTTAAACGTGTGTGTCTACGGCATATGCCAAATATGTTGTTATTTTCCATAATCTGAGCCAGATAAAAACATATAGATGAAGAGGTCCCAGGATGGAGCCTTGAAGTACTCCGCATGTCATATTTGTGTAATGTGTAATTACCTGTAGAAACAACGTTTTTCCTCTCTTTAGGATGGATTCAAACCAATCTAGTTCTGTGTCAGAAAATAATTTTGTGGTAGGACGAGTCAAATGCAAATGCACTGAGATCAGTAATGGCGCGTTTCCACTGCAGCGCGGAGCCCCGTTTAAGAGAGCTGTGACGTCAGCGGCCCGTCTTTGGTTGCGTTTCCACTTGGCCTAGTACTGGCTAGCGGGTCCTAATTCACAGTTTTTCTGGCCCCATAAAATCGTGGTTCTAGGGCCAGGAACAACCAGGCTGAGTCGGGCTGAGTATGCTAAACTAGAGAGAGAATCGCTGGCAAGGGGGCTACAACTACAACAAGATGAACATATTTTACCGTGATTTAATTGTAATACACGTTTCAAAATGATGCCGAAGTAACAACATACTGATACCGGTTAGTAAAAACCATGAATTAATGCTTTGACAAGTCTGCAGACAGACGGCAGGCGAAAAACCTTTTAAAATGCGTGTTTTCTAAATGGAGATTGGCTAAGCTAACGCAGTATATTCTCCGACCATCCACACTCACAACAACGGCCTATACAGACATAAATAAACCAGCGACTGTATTCGCCATGACACAGACAGTCTGTGGTTTGTACTTGTTTAACTTTTGTCTAGTTTCTGAACAGATATGAGGAGTTGTGAGCTCTGAGTGCTAACAGCTAACGGCTGTGTTGTTTTTCTGGGGTTCTCATTGAAGATGACGTCACGGCTCCGCCTACACTGCGTTACTATAGATACTACCCCAGTTCCTAAACTGTAATGGAAATGCGCCATAAAGTGAGCCAGTCCTAACGAGGCCTAGCCATACCGAGCGAGGCCGAGCGAGGCTGTGTAGTGGAAATGCGCCATTACAGTGCAACTTAAGCATTAGCTGTGTTTCAGTCACTTGAATGCTTAGGTGTTGAAATGCTAAGTAAGAATGCTAAGAGTACCCTGGATGACGCACTTATAATCTTAAAAGAGTCCTGCATCTCTTTCTAGTCTTGATGAAATGAATTTAAAAATGGGAATTCAACTTTGCCCACTTTCACATCTCCCCACCGATAGCCAATTACTGTTTAAAAAGATCTCCAGGCAGTGTTGAGTTTTGGAAGAAAAACAAGAAGCCTAAAACCCAACTGAACATTTTTGCTGCTGATTAAATATTTCTAGAAAACATGTGTGGTAAAGACCAGATCCAGTCATCTTCCTGGGCTTCCATTAAAGGGATAGTTTGTAGGATTTGGTGGCAACTAGAGGGAGGTTGCATATTGCAACAAACTGAACACCAGCAACTTTTCAAGCTTGGGAAGAGGTGAAAATGGAACAAAGAGAAATTATTAAATTGGATAAACCTGAATTTGAAATATATAAAAAACGTTAAATAATGAAGAATAGCCGGTCCGGGACGCCCTATAGCTCAGTCTACTGGGGCTTGGTCCCCAATAATAAATTAAAAAAAGGCCTGTTCATATTTCCCATAGGGATGTTGGGGTATGCAAATATTGTTATAGTATACAATACAGCTTGTATGCTTTATGGCACACACAATGACAAAAGCAATTAAATCAAGCTTCTTCCCAGCAGACATATTGTGTTACACAGAGTGCACTCATCCTTAAAAGTTAGTTCAAATTAGTTCAAGAATTTCAGTAAATCTGGACGCATATTTTTGCAGACAAACAGACTGTGTGATCTGGCCCAATAAATCACCACAATCCCTGTGGTGGCAGGGGAAGTGGCACATAGATTAACTATTCATACTGGCAGTGTGTCTCTCCCTCTCTTTCTCCCTCTCTGGCCTTATTCAGATGCTCTAATTAATCAGCCTTAAATAGATGGACAGACCTAGATTACTGACACAACTACTCGTGCACCATGTACTATTTAATACACAGATGGCACCAAAAGGCTGTGTGTGGTATGTGTGTTTGTGTCTTATAAAAGACTGTAATTATAGTTATAGAATTATTGTAACAGTTGAGTTTTTGAAATCACAGTACCTTCAAAAGAAGATATTCTATATTTGTTTGGCAGTTCATCTTTACATTGGAGTTTAAGTTTACAAATGAAAAGCAGGATTTCGGATTCATTTATCTAGGATACATTCCAATTAATTACAACTTTGGGTTTACACTCAGTTTTGCCATCATTTCTTACGTTTTTATAACAAACTCACATAAGCTGTTCCTGAGACCTGGGAAAATATATGACGTTGCTACACAAAGTCAAACAGGAAAATAATTACCAGCATGATATATACAAATAAATCGTTATTTGGAGGTAAAACTAAGACTCAGCAAATGTACAACAAGCTTTGTGTTATATGTATCGATTTTACCAGTTCAAAGCAATTCACTTGCCAAGTGCAATGTTACTATTACCAATACAAATAATGGTCCTTTAATTGTCAAATCAAATGTAAGTGTTTACTTTTGATGGCCATTTGAAGGCAGCAGAACAATAGCAAAGACAAGATTGACATATTTGAAGTTTTGGCCATTTGACTGATTTGACGTCCATATTCGCTCTCCTTTTAGCTGTTTTGGTCTCCCCCAACTCCTGAGATAATGTATGGCTCTCAAACTATTCATTGCTCCACTATGTTCATCTGCTCATTGCAAATTTGTTTCTGGACAATGTAAAGTGGGTGTGATACAGGTTTTTACATGGAGACAAGAAAGGTTTGGACTAATCATCAAAATAATGTAAAAACCACTAAAACATGGGGGCGGATTGCAGAGTTCATTCATTTAGTCCATTGTTGATAACTAATGCAGCTTTATGCATTTCCCTTTTATTTTCTCTCAGTTCTTTAAGATGGATGTATATCCCTAATAGGGTGGCATAGCAGTGAACAACCAAGGTTAAGACAGATGACACAGGCCAAAGTGAGTCACATTCCACCATCGAGTTTAATCTTTATTTGTACATTAATGCATTTCAACAAGGCTTGGCAATATGGCAAACAATTAGATTTCACATAAATCCACCTTATCCCCTTAAAAGTCTTCACTTATTCATCACCACTAAGCTTTAACAGTGATCAGCGTTTACATGAAGAGCAAAGTATTACACGTATGGCCTGATTATACTGAATTTTACAAAAGTCAGTGATGGTAATTTACCCTTAATATTTCACAGTGAAACTAGATGACTTGCCACAGTTTAATGCTAGCGAAAATCAAAGATTATTTTATTGAATTGTGTACAACTATCTGGCTCCTCCTCTCATTTGGTCCAATGTGTGAGCTCTGAAGTCTAGTTACTAAGACAAACATTCCTTCCATCAGACATGTAAAGCAGCAGGGTTAGAAAAAGCAGTTTTCCCAATAGAAACCAGGTTGTGCTACACAGCATAGAGACAGCGTAATAGAGAACACAGGTTACATTTCATATAAACAGCCTTTTCCGAATGAATTTTCAGCCAGACGCTATAAGCAGTGTGGATTATCAAACCTGTAAAGGTCGTTTTTATAAATGCTCAGCCCCATTTCTTCATCAAATAAACAGCACAGATCCACATACATGACTGTATCAAGATGCTGGAGCTGGCAGGAAATCACCAAGAAACTGCCTGGGGCCCAACTGAAGGGCCTGCAGGGGAATACTGGCTCATACAGTCTTATTCCAATGCAATCTTTCCTGTATGAAAAGCACAATATATGAGATTCTTGTTCTGGCTTGTTTCTACAAGATACATTCCTCAATTTTAATATTGCCATCGGAGATCCCAAAATACAAGGCTGAATTACCAACAAAGTTAGCACATGACTCAATGTATGTCAAAAGTATTTAGTAATTTGATTAAAACGCATTTGTTGGCACCACTTAAGTATAATATCGAATTAAGTAGATCCTGCTTTATTAGCTTATTCCTGATCCAAAATCATCATATCGAAATGATTACGGTATTTATTTATTTTATACCAGAACCATTAACAATTGACTTATTTACACATTCCTGCACACGTGTGTTTAATCAAATAACCACAAATGGACACACATGAAATAAAGAAAAGCACAGGAGTACTGCTTGGTTTCTCCTGCAATGGGAGCTTATTACAGCTCACTTTTCGTGTTTTAAAACCGCTGACTTTCAACAGGATGTTGGGGTGCTATTGGATTTTATAAGAATATTAACAAATGTAGTTTAAAAGCCTTAAAAAAAAAGTTACAATGGTCAGAGGCTGTAGTCATTTTAAACCTGCATCAGTCATGAGTACAGAACTGGTTAACACTTCTTAAGAAAACCTGTCAATCTTGCAACTTTAAAAATACGTTGCATGCTAATAAAAGCATGTTATTCATCCATGGATGTGCTTGTCAATCTGTGCTCAAAAGCACCAGATGATATCAAATAATATATATAATGAATCCATCACTAAAGCAGACATGTAGGGCTCCACCAAATCCAATTGGTTTACACAGAGCATCACCATCAAGAATAACGGTACGTCCACACAGCAGCATTAAAAAAATCTTCCAACGCTTCTGCCCATTCACTTTGAATGGGGTGACGTCACTTTGCCTCACTTTTCGCCGAACTGCATTGTGGGAAGCAGAGCGGAGCTTTCCAGGCATCTCAGGCTTCAAAAGTTGAGCAATGTTCAACTTTTGAAGCTTCTGAAGCTTTCGGTGTAAGCCTCAGCCAATCAAATCATATGCCAGTACAAGCTCTTGCCAATCAAACCGCTGCTTGTGTCTCAGGGGCGGGAGATTCATGTGATTTGTTGTTGGTCGAGCTTCAGACACGCCCGCCGGCAAGCTTTTTCCAAAGCCGCTGTGTGGACGGGCCGTAAGGACTGGCAGAGCATTTCAAGGTTCATAATGGCAGTTTAAGCTACACAAGGCAATACTTCTTAATTTGCGGAAAAAAAACAAGACAAAAAAAACCCACCCCCGCCCATCAATCACAATCAAGAAATATGGCTGCAGTATCCCCACAATACATTCACTCTCAACACAAACACACAAAAAGACACATTTACTCAACTCGGAATTATCAGTAACCTTCACTGACCAATTTGAAATTCATGAGCACGACTAAATGGCACGACTATTCATGCTAAGGAATCCATTTGTGCCAGGTCAAAACTTCCCCCGCAGTCTTTCATAACCATATACCATTGTAACACGGATTTTTATTGATGAAAGTTTGTCAACCTACCGCGTTCCCTATATGGCATTTATAATAGGATGATACATCTGATATCACTGTGCTGGTTTTTTAAAGGTGTATACGTGTGTCATTTTAAAGGGTTACTTTTAAGATTCTTTCACAAGTCTAAGTTTAGTTAGTTAAGTGGCTATTATTGGTCATTTGCGCTGCAGCAGGTAGCTGCCAAACAGGCTTCTATGCAATTACGCAACATATATACTACCATCAATGTATGTCTGATACAAGTGCTTGTTTTTCGGCCACCAACACAGTTTCATTGTTATTATAAGTATCCAACAACATCACCTACAGAGAAAAGGATCTAACAGAAGAATAAAAGCTTTTTTGTCTGACTTGAAATGATCGGTACCTGTAAGGGGGGGGGTACAAATAAATGGACAACCTGCACACCTGTTTTTTTTGTCTTTGACACTGTATGTGTTGTTTAAGATAAAGGTAAATCTGATATATATATATATATATATATGTCGGCTATATTGATATAGAGCTAATATCGTAAAGTGTTGTCTCTTCTGGTTTTTAAGAAGCTATATATTGGTTTGACTTCTATTTTTTCACCATGAACACTACTCGAGAGAATCTTACTCTAAAACTTTGTATGAATAAGCTTCAGTGCTCAGTCTGACAGCCGTAGAGCAAGGAGCTATGGACATACGGCAATAAAAGTCAAACACTCACTGGCAGCAACATTTAGTGTCCGCCAGCCGATCTCTATTCCAAGCACAGAAGAAAAGGACACAGGTGCTCAGACAAAGATGCTATGAAGACGTAGGCCCTTGGTGATTAAATCCACATTAGAGATGGTCATTTCAAGTATATCATTATATAAATATATTGTGATATTTTCTCCGTATGGTACAGCCCTCACTCCAACAGAACAGACCCCTCCCAGCTCTCCTCTCTATGACTCACTCACATTTCTACTGTTTTCTACCAGACTAAAGACAGCTCTGTGGTAAGATTTCAGAAGGAGACTTCCTCTTGGATGAGACCATGTTAGACACAATAACAAACAGACCTTTTCGGACAAAAGGTCAAAAGAACATTTTAATTGAGCGTGATTACCCAGAGCAATTACATTACAGCGCTCTGGCTCAATACTAGACTAAAATATGTTGTCCCCATTAGTCACGTAGAGACAAGAGCAAGGGTTAGGGTTGAAACGTATTCAAGTGAACCTTTAACATCAGTGCCTATTGGCAGCTTAATCCGTCTCCACACTGCAGTTTACAGCAACATAGAATTGTGGGAAACTCTTCTGGATTGCTTCATTTGCAGCACAACCATAGACAAAGGATTGATGGGAATAAAAGGGAAACAATTATGTTTATCCAATTCCACAAAGCTAAAGATGTCTTGGAGGTGTGGGAGAAGCAAAGAGGATTATGGGGGATAAAGTCACTCGCAATAAAAAATACCACCGGTGTGAAGCAAATGCTATCAATCATCTCTACCTTGTTCCATTGTTTATGGAAATTATACCAAGATACCTGATAATAAATTGATGTTTGAAAGTGTTCCACATAGAACCTCTACTTAAGTGTAATACTGCAGTAGTTGGCGGTATACATTAAATCAAACTCAGCCATTTTTATGCACAACACTTTCCACATATGAAACATATAATATAGCATGAATCCATAAGCATATTGCTCAAATATTACATTCACCATTTTTAACCTAATTGATAAATAAAACATTTAAATTAAATGTTATCACTAAATCCTTCCATTATTTGTTGCACATTCATCATATACTGTATATATATGTATATTTGATCACTCTATATTTCACTCTATAATTTTCTTTCAAAATATATTATGAACACACTGTTAAATACACTGTTGTTAAAGTTGGATGTGATTATAAAATACATTGTACATTGAAAAGTTTGACCTTTGACAGTTTTTAAAAGTCCGTTTTTTAAATATTATATGAAGTATAAGCAGGTGTTAAAGTTAGGCATTACATAGGGAAGAAGATATCATTTAATATAAGGCCTGAGACACGTTTATATAGTTAAATCTTTATAAAAAAGATAACAGAAGGGTATGGTCTGGCAGAAGTTATTTTGTCCAACTGTAAGCGTTTGTGTTATTGCGACCAAGCAACATCATGAGAACGCCTCATATGTGAATTGTGTTTTACACAATACATACATTCACCAGAATAAACCCCCACAGAACTATATATATGTCTTATTTAGATTTGAGAATAATGTGTACATGTAACTTCTAAATCAACATTTTTAGATTTCTGATCAAATCCATTCGAATAAACATTGTGCTTAAATTACATAAGGGTTCTATCAGTGGCCATTTTCCCTCATTATCTCAACCTGAAGTTCAGAATCTCACATCGCTTTAAACTTGAACAGATTATAATGATATTGTGAAGGACTGTCAACATTAGAAAATGCAACAATTAACTAGTCTTTTAAGCAGCCTTTAGTAAGTCATTAGAAGGCAATGGCAGCAACTAGAAGCACAATTAAAAACAAATTACAGGCAAATAAATCTGTACAGAAATTCTGTCATCTGTCGGTTTCAACAGAACAAATGAAAGACCTTTTCTATCTTTTGGCAACACACTGAGCTTCAGGCAAAAAAAGCTCTTCCCAAGTGGTGGTAAAAAATCATTTTCCTTTACAAATCAACCAGAAGATGATGACGATGATGAAGACGATGAAGATGAAGGGGAGCCTCTATGGGTCTCTTCTCCTCTCAGTTCCGTGAACCTTACTGATGACGATGACGTCATTTCCTTCTCTTTCTCCTTTCTACTTCCTGTGCAGACTGACCTCTGGGCAGGTCTAAACTGCCATGTCACCTTTGTTGACGCCTGCTCCACTGTTGTCGACCGTTTCACTGGCGAAGTGACACGCTGAGTTGCCATGGGAATGGCCGTTGAATCTTCCAGGCTGCTGGTTACCCCGGTAACCTTCCTTGCTTTACCATTGTTGTTTTTATCCTGTTCCGTGAAAAGCTCACTCAGCACTTCAGGCTCTGTGGTATCTCCGAATAAGTCCCAGCCCGGTTCAGCGTGCAGCTTTGATCGTGATGCGCCGGCAGCTCTGTTTCCAGCAGAAGAGATCCTGGGGGGGCGACTGGGATCGGAATCAGACAGGTCTGAGTCCCAGTCACTGTCCCCTGCCACCGAGCCACAACCCAGAACTGACATGTCACCAGGGCCAGATCCTGAACTCTCCGAGTCGGACTCCCTGAAGAAAACACAACAGGCACAATCTGAGTAAAATCATATGGAATTGTAGTAATCAAAGTGCTAATGGCATCTACAGCCTATCGCCAATTGGTGAACTTTGTCACTAGGAATCGTTATTTAAAAAAGAAAGCTTCATTATTAGAGCTCTATGTTAAACACAGGGGGAGGGGAAAACACACATTTCAATTAAAATACTCCATGAGTTTGAAGTGGAAATGAGATAAATGATGGTTGTTGACAAAAACATGCTTTTGTATGGAAATTGGATTCCAAAGGAATCAGCAGTTCTCTTCCCTGGGATAAATCCTGTCTCTCCTTCCTGAGATGTGTGAAAGTTTGCACTAATGTTCACTAGGGCCTCATGAACATTCTCAAGGACATCCTCAACCTCCAAACTCAATGTCTTTTGTTGACATGGGACACTTGGATTTCACATGCCTAACCCTTATTTTGATGTGCAAAAAAGTATTCCAGAAGTGGTAGTTAAAATCCTAGCAGACAAGGAACTAAACCTTGTATTCCCAGAGTGGAAATGGAATCCAAGATTGAGAGGTGGATTGTATTAGCAGTAAATTGGCTGCTGTCATGATGATGGTATTAGGTATTCAAGGAACATCTAGCTGGAAGAACACCCTGCGGATAACCCAGAACACTCTGACGGGATCACGTACCCTATCTGAGCTAGAATTTCTTGGTATTCTTCAGAGAGCTAGAAGACATGGCTGGGGGGAAGACGCCTGGGCTACCTTACCTAGTCAACTGCCACAACGAATCAAGCTCACAGAAAGTGCGCCGTTTGCTGAAGCACATTTTAGTAGTGTGGCCAAATAGTGGTAAAATGACTACCGTTTCAGTCATGTGATGCCAATCACGTGAAGCCTTAAAAGTCCTATTCACATTTACTTGCATTGGGAAAAATACGTCAAACTCTCAAGTAGCCATTATTTAAATCATTAGGTCCTTAACGTTTTAAAATGCACCAAAATCTGACTGAGGTATCTTCCCTCTCGATTTATTTGATTGAGCCGAGACCTGGGGCCTCATTTATAAAGGGATATACGCTCAAAAAATGGCGTACCCCAGTTTCTACGTAATGTTTGCGATTTATAAAATACTAACTTGACGGGAAAATGTGCTGTCCTCCACGCAAACTCTAACCCATACGTACGCACTAAGCACAACAACGGGAGAGACGAGAAACTGCGACACCGTTGGCAGAAGGAAGAATGGAGAGAAATATGTGGAAATAAATAAAATGTTACCTCTCATTTATCATATGAAGAATTCATTTTCAAACATTGATTAAAGCCAATCTTTAAATGATTAAACAAACGCCTGTTTGAGACTCCTCAGTGCACACAAAAACATAACTTGGATAAATAAATAAATACGGATATGTTATTTAAAACCACCTCGAATATGTTGTGTTAATGTTATGAAATGTTTTCTCATAAATGATGCGGTAAGCAGAGGACAGAATTACGTCTAAACTGACGCCGTTTTGCATTTCTATAGGTTGTAGATACGAGCATGGTTTTATATACTATCACGTTTAATCGTGTTTTATGCCGTTTGCCAAGACTTGATAAGTCGCTCGTAAAACACAGCAGGTATGGAAACTAAGAACACCGTGGTAAATTGTACAGCTAATATAACACAACACATTGTATTTCCTTTAACTGGTGGATTATGGATATATAGTTGCTGATCGACAGCTGGAACACAAACCACCAAATACAACAAAATAATTCAGATCCAGTCGTCATGACTCCACTCCGGAGGGATTCCCCGATCATTTCTTACAGTTTCTCATCAAGGGGGTGTCTCCTGTCCCCGGTACAAACACACTGCCTGAGGAAGGTTATGTGTATTTCTTTTTGTCATTAACTTTTTTCGGACCACTTATTTATTTATTTTGGTGATGATCCGACCTCCATGCTGCTACTCTGGTTCAAACTGCATCCACCAAACAATGTGATTTATCTCGACCTCCCCAAAATAACCTGAATCTGACACGGTGTGAGATGTCTTTTTTAGCTGTTCGGTCGTAATTTCCTGCGATCTTCTTCATGCAGTCAGTCAGAATGAATGAATGAATGGGCGTTTCTTTGACTATTTATAGGCAAATATGGGCGTTACGTGAAGCCCGCAAAAGCTGCGCCGCATTTCGAGTCGATTGTGATTTATAAAGGGAAACAGGCGTAGGAAGTGCTGTACGCACTTCCCTCGCCGGTACGCAATGTTTTGTGAATCGGAAAATGTCGGAACATTTCTGTACCTATTTTTTTGCTTTGTACTACGTAAGCAACGTAGGCGTTATGAATGAGGCCCCAGAAGTGACGCTATTGTGACGGAGGGAATTGGAGGCAGGATTTAATGAAAACTGTTCATCCATGGACCCAATGGATGCGGAGGATTGCCCGAAGATCCCTGAAATGATCTGGGTACTTTAGTCCTCGACATTCAGGCAATTTTTGCTTCATGGGCCACTGAGCAACTTTCATAGGAATGAACGTGGCCTCGCCTCAAATTCTGTTTCCAGTTCTCTTTTTACATCTATGTTAAATTACAAACAGGACCAGGTAAAGTGGACCAGAACATGAATAAAGGTATTGCATTTTAATGCTTAGTTGTCGGTCCCCACTGAACTATGAACGATGGAATGCAGGGATACAGTGAACAAAAAGTACACATACCTGCCGCTGTAGGGTGCAGTTCCTGTGGGGCCCAGTAGGTGGCAGGCCGGAGCAGCCAGGTACACAAAGCTGTCAGTACACAGAAAGTCTCCTTCCTCTGGTTTTTGTGGACCAAGATGAGTTGGCTTGGCCCGCCATTCTGTATTTGACTGGTCAAAGTGTGTTTTCACGCTATTTGAACGCTTTTGTACACTGCCTTGTTTTATACCATGGGTGGGAACTTCTGTCTTTGTGGCGACTTCCCCCTGGGAGGCGGGTTTTGCAGACACAGCGAGGTAAACAAAGCTGTCCGATTGAACAAAGGGATCTATGTCACCACAGTCCAGTCCTGAGCTTCTTATTGGCATCTGATTTGGATCTAGAAAGGTTTTGATTGGTTGTTTTAAGGGAGACAGAGGAAGAGGAATGTCACCTCCCATGAGGGTCACTCTTTTCCTGGGCGGTATTTCTTCACTTTGTGGGGCCATAAAAGTCGTGGAGCCCTCGTTGTCTGTATAGTTGAGATGGGTCTTCATGATTGAAACCGTGCCTATCCTACCAACCCTTCTTACATTTTCATCTTTCCCTCCCCTTTCATATGTCCCCATATTTCCATGCCCAGCTTCCTCTTGGTCCCTATCTCCTTCTATGTCTTCTTGCAAGGTTGTATTGAATACTGTAGGGTAGCACCACTGTAGCTCTGCACTCTCCTCCCTCCCCCATTCCTTTGACCCTCCGTCCTCCCCGTCCTTTTCCAGTGACGTGCTGCTGCTGCCTAGGTCAGAGCCACTGATTGGCTGGTCGCTGTCAGAGCCGGCCTCCTCCTGGCTCTGATTGGATAAGGAGAGGAAGACGCCGCTGGAGTCGGACTCCAGTGTCAGGTTGGAGTCTGGAGAGCTGTCCTCCTTAGTGGAGCTGGAAAAAAAACATGGTAGTCAAAAACTGCTACTTCCTGTTGTGCCTCCTGTGACTAATAATTATCTTTCTTTACCATTGGTTACCACTGAATCCATCAACTTTTTGGGATCAAGACTATGAATATTTATTTGCCCCACAGAGCACTTTTTTTAATGACAAGTTGATTGTTACAAAGATCTGCGAAAGACAGATTCAGATAGCACACTTTAGATATGAAATCTACTTAATTGGTCGCAAATGATGTGCACTGGATGCCTTTATTATCTTTATATGAATCCTGTCTGTTTTCATGCTAAACTACCTGTAGGTTGAAGTGGCCTTGGGCAAGATTCTGAACCCGAAATTGCTCCGTAGGCATGGCACACAACATTTACTACTGTTTATGCTTTGTTATATGTGGGATTGAGGAATCTATCTTCTTCTTCAGCACTGACTTATTTATTTGTTTACCATCTTTCTTGTCTGATTCACTCACTGTGACTGTTCAGATTTACTGATTATGTGGGATGTACCTAAAGGCTCAAGTGTTGGGCCACTACAAATCCGTTTATTTTTATCATCCTCGCCCTTCAGACATTTGTTGCATTTCATTTGCATTTACTTAAATGTAAAAAGCAACAAGACTATTAGCACTGCATAGTACACAGCTGCAGGTCAACATTGGATGCTGATGTTTTACATTGCTCTGTACATAGTTAAAAAGGCTTAAATCAGATTTCAAATGATCAGACACACAAAGTTCTACATGTAACATAAACATTATTTAAATATCCCAATCAAAGTAATACATGTGTTATACTGATACATTGAATTGAACTGAAGAGCAAATAGCCAAGTGCATTTATAAACACACCAGAGTGACTTTAATCTGATCGTTAGTTTGTCTTGACTAAATTCAAATCTGGTTTTTCAGATTATAAGCAAACATCTGGTAGATAAGGTTTTCAATGCTGACAATAAACGTTTTTGTGGAATTACCTTGTACCAACAGTGGAAGTCCCAGCAGGTTTAGTTGACCAGTCAGAAGGTCTTTCTGTGTCTGTAGTTGGTGAAGCCATAGCAGTGAGCTCCAAACTGATATGGGATCTGCTCCCTGTGCCTGGGAAGTGGAACACAGATTTAAACACAATTAAACATGAGAAGAGGGAGATATTAGCAAGATATAATCAATAGGACACTGGTCATTCCCCAATCATTAGTCAACATTTTGGATATTTTATCATAGCCATTAGATCAGAGTTTCCCATCGTCTTATGATGAGATAAGAAAAGTGGAGGACACAGGTTTGTGAAAGAAAAATAGTGTCAGTGATAGTACCTGAGCCAACAAATCCTAAAATAGGAATTATAGTGAAGACTGGCTTGAGCTAAGATAAGAAAAAGCCAAAGGCTACAACAGAAAGATCCAGAGAGAAAGTGAGAAAGATCAGCCTGTCCTCCTACAAAAAACGACCAAATAGGTCGATTGTTCAGCAGCTTAATACGACCCAGAGTCACGTTTTAAAGTGTAGCACCTCTAGTGGTCGTGTAAGAAACAACATGTTCCCGTTGATTGCAAACGCTCCGGAGGGTCGTTTATTCACAAATAACCCTCTCTGGAAAATCCTAAATTGTGGAATAGTTTGTCCATTAAAATGCTTTTTGATTAGATTTCTAGCGAGAAGTGTATATTGTACTTTTATAATCTACATCCAGTGGATGTGTAGGATCTATAGTTTGATAGATATTACGAAGATGATTTGAGGTCTCGCCAGGAGAACGTGTATATGCGGCAGCTTCCATGTAAAGTTAGCGTCAACCCTCACGGGGTGAAAACAGTATTTCCGGTCTCGAAGTTTTCATAATAAAACCGGAAGTATTCCCCTCACTGTTAAATTATTACACAGTGATATCTGCATTACTCATCCACTAAAAAAACATCAGTTTATCCTTGTTAATTACACAATATTGATTGGTTTAAATTGTGTACAATGCTTTTGTATTTTTAACCTTTGATTCGGAGAAACAAATCGTTTTTTCGGAGTTTAGACACTCCAGAGTTTCCGAAGACACTACACTACCCAGAATCCCCAGCTATCGTTTGGGACTACAACATCCGCCTTGCTTTACAAACCCTGTGATTAGTCCTCAAGCTCTGTGATTGGATGTTGGAGTGGCAGTGCGACAAGGTTACGCCGAGCGTCAAACAGCTCTTTGAAATGTAATGGAACCACGGCAGACTATCCAAAACTGGACTCGGACGGGTCCAGCCCAGCCTCTACTGGGAATTGTAGTTTTAAAAGATGTTTTCGTATTTCCCACAATTAGAAGTTGCCAGTATTAAACTGTGTACACCCTGGAGGTTTAGGGGATACGAAACACAGTGGTGTTATCACATTTAAAACATATAATTAATAAATGGGTGAAAATTGCTTCCATAATGGGCAGCATTATATATAATATATTAGACGTTAAGTACTTACGTACTACTGTCAGACTTAATATTTATCTGTTGATACCCCCAACGTTTTTTTCTTATTCAAAAGAAGACCTTAAAGGGGACCTATCATGCAAAATGCACTTTGGTACGTCTTTTATACATGAATATGTGTCCCCGGTGTTCCAGGGAACTCACCAAGTGTCAGAAAACACAACCCTCTCTATTTTCCTCCATACCCAAATCTCTAAAAAAGGGGCTGCAACGGATCTGATAAAAACTGATCCAGATTTGAACACTGTCCTGACGTCAGGACGGTGGCGCTACGGCTATTGGGCCAACTCTCCATCTATCGGGGGAATGTGGGGTTGGGCCACGGCCGGCCATTGCCGCTCGAAAGCGCTGGAGACGCTGTAGTACATATGCCAGGCCTGTAAGTCTGCCACAAAAGCAGCGAAGAAGACTTCCCGCCCATAGTTACCATGGTTACCCTTCTGTTTATTCTCCGCTGTGGCTTTTTTTCTCCCTCCCCGAGGCAAGCGTTTGCTCCCGCTGCAAACGCTTGCCTCGTTCCCCTCGTTCCTTGGAAGAGGCGGAGAGGTGGGTGTTTGTCATCTGCTGGTGGACTAACCGGAGAGAATTACAGTGCTTGCCTCGACGGGAAGGGATTGCATTGAGCAGGTCCCCTGCGGCAGAGTTTCAGTTTCAGTTACTTTCGCCGGTCAAGATGTCCGTTAAAGTTTAAATCTTCCGGACAAAATTAGAAAAGTGCCGGTCAAAGGTCTTCTTTGTTATTTATTGAGCTTTAAAACAAATGAATAACGACTCTATATAATAAAACACGGAGGACGGAGATCTCTTTTTCTCCCCCTCTTCTGACAGCCCAGCAGCTGATCAGAGCACGTCTCCCCTCTCCTGCAGGGGGGCGTGGTCAGCAGAATCAGACCCGTAGACAGCAAACAGCACATAGAGCGAAATGAGGCATGGCTAAAATGCATGATCTGTTTGGTATTTTGAAAACAGAAACGTATAAATATACCTTATATAGGTATGGCCCTACAATATATCATTTAAACATAGCATGATAGGTCCACTTTAACTTAAAGTATTCTTTAATGTTTAAATAAAGCCTTATTAGTTTGTCTGTTTTGCACATCCTCCTATTAATATCTTTGGACGTCCTGCACTAAACTGTTTTATTGTAGAGATCACTACAGTATCTTCTTGATATTTTCTATTCTATATTTCTATCATTGACCTTCTACTTTCCCCCTATTTTGTATGTAGGCTACTCTTAATATTTAAATGTTTTCATCAAATATAACTTATTCAACAACTAAATTCAATAACGTGCTTTAACCACTAGCCAGTGCGGGTTAAAAAACCAGTGGTCTAGAAATGTGTCTCTCAGAATCGAAAGAGAAAAACCTATGGGAAAAACACAAAAACATGTCGTATAATTAACAAGGATAAACTGATGTTTTTTAGTGGATGAGTACTGCAGATATCACTGTTAAATAATTTGATCATTGGTTGTATTATGAAAACTTCGAGACCGGAAATACTGTACTTGGAAGCTGCCGCATATACACGTTCTCCTGGCGAGACCTCAAATCATCTTCATAATATCTATCAAACTATAGATCCTACATATCGACTGGACGTGGATTCTAAAAGTACAATATACACTTCTCGCTAGAAATCTAATCAAAAAGCAGTTTAATGGCCAAACTATCCTACAATTTAGGATTTTACAGAGAGGGTTATTTGTGAATAAACGACCATCTGTAACGTTTGCATTCAACGGGAGCACTAGAGGGCGAAAACTTTCAAACGTGATTATAGGTCGTAATAAGGGCTTGAACAAATGACCTATTTGGTCGTAATAAGGGCTTGAACAATCGACCTATTTGGTCGTATGAGTTGGAGGACTTGTTGGAAAGATCCAAATAGAATGGAGACACATGAAATAAGCCAAAATCCAAACTTCTCTTTAAACCTTGATATCCCTTGATGGAACAATAAATAAAAACTCCAGTCCCCATCTTCTGTCAAACATGACAAATAAACTGACCTTTACAAGTAAAATCAACAGACTTAGGTACTTAAATAAAACAAATATGACCTGTTCTATCAAAATCAGTCACATCGATCCTGAAACACATTTTGCAATATATACACCGTTGGAAAGAGGAGATTCTTAGCTTTCCAATTATATCTTATTGTGTTTGTTCTCAAAATATAGAGCAAAATATTTCGAATAACATAATGTCTGTTAACACAATTTGGAAAAAGGCCAATAAAGGTTTGCTGACAATATTTTTAGCAACAGTTATTGCTTAATAACATGTTGAATCGGGAGCGGAAGGTGTCGGCACGGCCGAAAAGACACGACGGTGCTGGACAAACCAATCTGAGTAGGGCGACAGGACGCTCATCGACGGCCAGACATCTATCGACGGACGAAATCAACCCGGTGTGTCCGGGCCTTTAGACATCCCTCATATCCCTCTATTCCAGCCCTGTTTAGAGAAACGCGGATTTTGGGTCCTTAGCTTGAAAAAGAGGAGGCGGAGCTAATGCCTGATCAGAATTCTACCGGAGATAAAGTTAAATTCAGCTGTGATAAAACGCCATCCTGTTCTAAACCACATCAAGGATTATATCTGAAACAGTATGGAGCTCAAATAATTTTTGTTCCTTTTTTTATTTCCTGCTTTTTAAACACATGTGCTCTCCAGTACAGGTTAGCTCTGAGTGTTAGCGATGATTGCTAATCAAAACAAATACCATATTACGTCCAAAACACGTCAGGCATTGTTTCTGATAGCAACTCTCTGTGGGTCCACCATCCGAAATGACGTAATATCGGCAGCAAATCTGTATCCGCTCGTTGTACCCCCGTTTTTAAAACATGTGGGTACGGAGGAAAAGAGAAAGGGTTTTATTTTTCCGACACACCGGGGACACATATTTATGTATAAAAGACATCAAAAAGTGCATTTTGAATGATAGGTCCCCTTTAAGCTTCAGAAACGTACAGTATTTATCGTCTGAATATGACAATACATGTTTGAGATTCTGAAAGTCAAGACTTTGTTTGTTTAGAATCAACCAAATCTCCAAAATGACCAAATCACAAGTTTTTTACACAAGTTATATAATTTTACACAATTATCTCGCAATGCACTGTTGCGACATCTGACTGATTTTGCTAGAGCGGGTCACAAATATGGGAAGATAGAAAACAAACACATACAATCCTACTGATGTGTACCTGTCATGAGAGCAGCTTTATCTCTCTGCGGCCCTGGGTGTGTTTGGTACATGTCAGCTCGTTCCCTCTGTGGCTCCAGCAGTGGTTGGTATACATCCTGGGTGTCCCTGTGTGGTTGGGACAGGTCTAGGTGCTCCAGGTCAGAGTCCAGCTCCCTGGCTCTCCGCTCCAACTCAGTCAGGCTGAGCTCCGAAGCTGCAGAGGAGGGGGGGTGAGAGCCCCCAAAACCCATCGGGGGTCGAAGAAGAGGCCAACGCGGAAGGGAGCCAGAAAATGAATCTGTATCATCACCTCCGCCCGTTCCTCCTTTCTCCCAGCCATCCTCCCACAAAGTGTTGACCATGTCCAGGACAGTGTCCCAACCTTCTTCCTCTCCCAAAGGGCCTCCTTCTTCTTCTCCTCCCTTTACCTCACTTTCTTCTTTCTTTGATTTTGTCACAACCTGCTTGAACTCTTTTCCATGCTGCCCTTGTATTCCATCTTTAGTCTCCATTCCCTTATCCTCCTTTTTTAGACAAATTATTTCTATATCTCTTTCCTTTTTCACACGTTCCTTTATCACACGTTCCTTTATGTTCCAATCTTCTGGCACTTTCTCTTCAACCCTTCTCTCTGACTTTTCTCGTTTGGTTTCCTCTACTAGCCCCACACTGACAGGAACCCTCTCTTTCTCCTTACCCACTTTCTCCTTCTTTTTGTCTTTCTCTTCCCCCTTCTCCTTGTCTCGCTTCTCTTCTTTTCCCTTCATCTCCTCGATCTCAGTCTTACCCTTGCTTAGCTCTGCTTGTTTCTCCTTGCTTCTGGACCTCTTGGGTTCCTCTTGCTCTCTGCAGACCCTCCAGTGCTCCAAGTTCTGCTCCTTCAGGGAAGCTCTGCCCACCAAACTGGCGCTCTGTCCTGGATCTTGGTGGGATGGCTCTTTAAGTGAGCATCGTCCCACGATACTTGTAGCATTCATGAGTGTTGTTAGCGGATTCTCTGAATAGTGTCCTGGACGAGGGAGGAGGTGAACATGCGGATGCCTCTTCTCCAGTGCTGAGAGGACAGAGGGGAGTGGGGGGAGAATAGGGAGATTGTGGAGTGCCCCACCCTGCCGAACAGTCCTCTTTCTGACAATAATTCGGCGTGGCCAAGTTGACTCAATGCCCTCAGCAGGGCTTGTTTGCTCAAGGTCCGGAAACCCTCTGCTTAGGCAAGGGCTGACCACGCCTGGACGGATCCCTGTTGCCGTGCCAGGTCGAGTCCTAGATGTTGATTTGGAGGATTTGGACTTGCGGGACCTGGAACATTTCTCTACATGGCTAGATTCAATTTTATCAATGTCCAAGGGCTTTTTCTCATCTTGCTCTACAGGAGCATTCTCCGTTTTATCCCCAGCAACAACATTTATCTGGGCTTTATCTGTAATCTCGTTGCTGCTCTGGGTTTGACAAGCAACCCCAGTCTCTATGTTACTTTTAGTCCCTGTTTCCTTACCAACCCCAGTCTGTAGTACTGCCTCAGGCTCAGATGGGGCCATCTTAACTTCTGGTTTAACTTCAGCTTCTAGTCTGGGCTCTGCTGGTGAACCAACCTCACTATTAACTGTTGCTACACCCTCAGCTTCATTACCAATCAAGTTGTCCACTTGCCTCGAAATAGCTCTAACCTCAACCTCTGCCTCGATCTCTGGCTTCATCCCTGTACCAGGTTCAGCTACCAGCTCAACATTATTTTGAGGCTCAAACCTGTTCTCAGATGGTGTCGACTCAGCAACAGGTTCTTGTTTAGCCCCACCCCTTCCATTTATTTCTCCACTCCTTATCCCTCCCTTGTGTCCCTCCTTGTTCACAGTTGGAGCCATATTTTCGATCCCTACCCCAGACTGCACCTTTCCTTCTAGATCCCGTCCCCCTGGTCTAGTTTTCACCTGGGAGCCCATTCTTTTTTCAGACCCATTTTTAACACTAGCCCTGGATCCGTGGTCATGCTGGTTCCAACTTTCAGCTCTATGGTGTTCTTTTATTGCAGCCCTTATTTCGGCCTCTGACATGTTCCCAACTTCATTTACTAACCTCGGCCCATACCCAGATTTGCTGTCAATTAACACCAAACCCACACTCCCATTGTCATACTTTGAAACCATACCCCCACCTATACTTTCAGATCCAACTTTTGACCCAGCTCTATTTCTGCCCACAGCGGCAGTCCCCATTCTGGGGGCATTGGGGGAAGGTGAAGGGGAAGGTGAAGGCTGGGGAAGCAACAGGGGTGTTGTGTCTAAAACCTGGTCAGGCTCTAAAAACACAGAGTCTCTGTCAGAACGCAAAGGTACGGGTCGACCATACCCGAAGGTCCCAAATGACGATGTTTCCCTCCTCTCCCTTTCTCTTGCCCTCTCCCTCTCCAGTCTCCCCCTCTCCCTCTCTCGTTCCCACTCTCTTTGGGCCCACCCTCGCTCCATCTCCCTTTCTCTCTCCCGCTCCCAGTCCCTTTCTCGCTCATTTCTCCACCCTCCTCCTCGATCCCTCATTTCCTGCTCGAGGTCATGAGCAGATAGTTGGACCAGCGGGGCGCGGTAGGGGGATCGTCTTACCTCAAGGGGTGGCGACATTCTGAGGCTCTGTGTTTGCGAGTAATGCCTCGGCTGGATGACATGGGGAGGGGAACATCGCAAACTCTGAGACTGACTGGGTCGAGGTTTGGCAGGGGAGAAGAAAACTGGAGTATGGTAACCTGAGGAGAGAGGTGAGCCGGAAAAGGGGGAAATTAGGGGGGAAGTAAGAGAAGAGGACTGGCCCCCAGGGGGAGGGTATTGCCCTGGGTTTAGATACCCACCTCCTCTGTCCATCATCTCAGTTGTAGTATACTCCATACACTCCATCTGTGTTGGAGGTGTCATGACTTTCCAGGAATGTCGACCATCTCTACTCTTTGCACTGTCTCCATGGTGATGGTGGGGGTGATGGTGGTGCTTTTTGGATGAGGAAGAGGACACTCCGGGTGCTGAAAAAGATGACATTGAAGGAGAAACTGATCGGTTGAAACATCCTGGCGAATGGCAGCCGACACCATCGACATCCTGACCACCGAGCTTCAATGAATCAAAGATGGCTCTTTCATCCAGTCGCCGAACAAATGAGGGGTTGGGAGTTAGAGAGCGGGGCTGGGAATCAAACATGTCAGCCGGAGACCTGCTCACCCTCAGAGAGCCACTTGCAGAGTAGCTAAAACTCCCTTCATTTCCACCGTCTCTCCTTATGGATCCTCCAGAGTGATGGTGATGGCTGTCAATCTGCTGATTGATGCACATGGTATCGTAGATGGATCTTTGGGGTACATAGCCATCTCCATAACCCCCGTCCACTGTCGCAGCCCGCCCTCCCACTCCCCCATCCCCAGCTCCATGTTTTTCCAGGCAGCAGGAGCTCTTCCTGAAACACCCAGGACGGCTTAGAGGCTTTCCCATGATTGGCCGGATTGCTGACGGTGGGAGGGGTTGGTGGGATGAACGGTAGAAGTTTGAAGAGTGAATTGTGAATTTGTCAGATTTACTAATTCACCAAAAAATTGCTTAAAAAACATCAGAATGTGCAGGAAGCAGGGCATCTAGCTTTGGGAGGAACGTGGCAACAAAAAAAAAAATAGAAATATACAATTCCAATTTTTGCTTCGTTTAATGTAAAATACTCAAGCATAATCCTTCTGTTCAACAAAATAAGCTTGTCCAAAGCTCAATGTGATAAAAGCAATGTAAAGAGCATTATCGCAAATTGAAATATCCCAACCAGATTTCGAAACGAAAAGTACTGAAAAAAGATGTCCAGTTATTATGTCCACAGGGTTACTGTTCTTAGCTCATTTCCTCTCCCACTCTTTTCCCAGCATTTCTACATTTGTATTTATTCTGGTTGTTTATTGTTCTGGATGTCGGTTTGGATCCAATTAAGTCTTTATCCAGTGGAGCGTTATTCTGTCAGACACAAAGCGACAGAAAGGCCGAGCACAGTGATAGAAATGATGAATCCAGTCAGAGCTTCTTCTTTCATTCCGACTGTATGTGTTGATTACCACTGTCTGTCTGTAAAAAACAAAGAAAACAAAAAAGAAATTTGAACAAAAGACAGCTTGGAAAAGTCTCTCCACAAACGTCAAGTGAGTGGATATTAACATATTCAGTATTAAGACATTAGTATCAATCACTGATATTCTTGCATCCCCAATTAAAGAAGAACTCCAACAACTGCCTATCACAGTTTACTTATACAAATAAGTACTACTCTACCTGTTGAAACAGTTCTGTAATGTCCTTGAATTGAGCTTTATCAAATTAGAGATATTACGTCAATAATAACAGCATCAGTTCATTAAGAATGGTCGTACCATATAGAACATTAGAACCCCTACTGATAAATGATGCGCTAATGTCAAACAGCACCAACCCAAGGAGGTCCACCATTGAGTTACCAATAATGCTGAGAAGAGAAGCCCTTTGCTTGGGAAGGGAGTTAGCCAGTTGAACACTTTTGTTTTTCTCAAAAGGCATTTAGTTGTTGTGTCTTGGAGCTAAACCATAGCTCTCAAAAACTGTCAATATATATATTTTTTGAAATCCTTGGTGCTCCTCTTCCAAGGACAAGCTGAATGCTGAGTTAGGAACTGTAGCTTTAGTCCAGCACTCTTCATAACCTAAAGGGTTGTAAATTCAAAGGCAAGAAAACAAAAGATAAAAAACCTTAAATGTATGTTTCCCAAAAGATGGGCGTAACATTAAGCATTTGTCCTGAGTCCTACTTAGATAATGCCTTTGGTCCATTTGGAAGTTATACAGGAGGACAACAAGTAAGTAGTGAAAATAGGTTCATAGCTAAGAAAACAAGGGGTACAATCCTTCAATATTTCTTACTTAGAACTATATGTTTTTCTCCAAAGTACAGGCTAAACGCAAAATGTAATCTAATCTCTTTGTTCAATTTTCTGGAATAGCTCCTTACAGCAAGACTACAAAAGCTAAAAGCCTTCAATAACATTACTTTCTCATTTTCTCCCAAGGAATGACCAAACACTTTAGTCAATTTATAATATATCATTAAAAAAAACATACAGTTTTCAAAACCAAAAGGGTGAAAAACTCTTTAGAGTCATTTGTAGTAAATGATAACAAAAAATAACCTTCAAATGTATGTTTCTTCTCAGGATGAGCTCGACATCAAGCTTAATGCTGCCCTTGTTGGCGAACCCTTTGATCAATTTTGTAAGCATTATATCTAAAATAATATAACACACCAACAGATCTGACTATCTAAAAGGGGGGAGAACTGTCCATAGTTAAAAAGCGCAAGCAAAAAGGAGTTGGTCAGATGTAATAGCGACAGCCTGTACCAAGCATTTGGAGCCAAAAATAAAGTCAAGATGACGTCAATAATTTCCTTCAAAGCTGTTCCATTCTTCAATATGAAAAATCTGAAGATGAATTTTCCAATATGCCATAATATGAAAATATAAAAATGTGGCTTGACAGTAAACTGGATTATCTACAGCAGCTAGCCAGCTAACTCTAGCATTGTCTGCGATAGCATAATAACTTGCTAAACGTTAGCTTGCAGGAAGTTACCAGCATTACAGAGAAAAAAGAATGTGACCCACTGAAGCTTGGCATCAACCTCATACTTAGGGAGCTCAGGACAACACTGAATAATTTCATCACACTTGAACCAGTTTAGAAATGCTAAATACAAGTGAAAAGTCATACACTCATTCAAAATCTAATTATTTTTCTTATCTGAAGAAAAGATTCAGATATCGAAAAACACCTTAGGAAAGGTTTCCACAGCAGTCTCTCAAAAGTATTTGTACTGATCCTTTTAAATGTAATGTTAGAGAATCAAAAGTATCTATTTAGACTGTATTAGTCATGCCTTCCTTGCAAATTAGTTAAACTCTGTCAAAGGAGTCTATTGATAGTTGGGAATCATTCCTAGTCTCTCTGTCTCTTTGCCTATCTTTTCAGTGTCCCTTCATTCTTCAGCATCCTCTCTCCCTCCCTCCCTCTTTCTCTCTTTCATCACTGCTGCTGCCACCTGCTCTATTTTCCCTGCGATCGATAGAAAAGCCAGAACCTTATCAACATGGTCACAGTCATTAAAAGGCATCAGTCAATCCAGCGCGTCGATCTCAGTCCCATCCTGTTAAGGTCTTGTCATTCTGCCTCAAATCAGCAGTCCCCCGTTTCTTACCGGCATCTCTTCCTCTGTTGTTTCTCTCTCTCCCTCTCTTTATCTCTGCTGTTTTTCGTCTTTTCTGACGCTCGTCTCCCTCTCTCTCCCCCTCTTTCTCTCCCCTCTCCCTCTCTCTCCGCTGTGAATCATGCCTTCTGTCAGAGGAAGGTTTTTCTGACAAGCGCTCGCTCTGCCAACCAACACACCAACGCAAACCCTCCTCTTCCTCCTCCTCCTCTCCTTTTCACTCTCTCTCCCCTTTCTAGCTTTTCTTCTTGTCAATTCAGCCTCTCAATCTTTCCTTCTCTTCCTCTATCTATCTATCTCTCTCTCCTCCCATTTACACTCCACACAGCTTCGGGGCATTAAGAGCTTTGGAGCTGCAAAGAGACCAACTTCTTCTCTCCAGCTGCTTTCTCTCTTTCCCATCTCTCTGTAATCTTCTCTCATTCCCTTCTAGAATTAGTTTGACCTGAGTGGTTTCACTTGGGAAATCATCACCTTCAGACATTTTCGAAATGAGGTAACGAAGGAGAAAAAGAACGACATCTATATATCTATCTATCTATCTATCTATCTATCTATCTATCTATCTATCTATCTATCTATCTATCTATCTATCTATCTATCTATCTATCTATCTATCTATCTATCCATCTATCTATCTCTATCTATCTATCTATCTATCTATCTATCTATCTATCCATCTATCCATCTATCCATCTATCTATCTATCTATCTATCTATCTATCTATATATCTATATATCTATCCATCTATCTATCTCTATCTATCTATCTATCTATCTATCTATCTATCCATCTATCTATCTCTATCTATCTATCTATCTATCCATCTATCTATCTATCTATCCATCTATCCATCTATCCATCTATCCATCTATCTATCTATCTATCTATCTATCTATCCATCTATCTATCTATCTATCTATCTATCTATCTATCTATCTATCTATCTATCTATCTATCTATCTATCTATCTATCTATCTATCTATCTATATATCTATCTATCTATCTATCTATCTATCTATCCATCTATCTATCTCTATCTATCTCTCTATCTATCTACTGTATCTATCCCACATATCCATATTTCACTCTCCCACACACTTGTTTCTTCTCTGGCTCTCTCCATCCCTCTTGTAGCCCTCTCAGTTTGCCCTCTACCTCCCACTCCTCACCTCAGCGTTAATGCAACACGCATCACTGTGGAGGCGGAATGGAGAGTGAAAGAGAGAGACGGAAATAAAAGTAAGAGCAACAATGGGCGCTCGCGTACTGTACTGTGCAGTTTCGAAATGTCTTCATCAGCAATATAATTTGCCCATGTACAGCTGTTTGAAAACAGACTCATTAAGGGATGTTAATTTAATGATTCCATCATGTAGCCTACTTTTTGTGCACCTGCTGAATGATACAGCAGATAGCTTCTACATTTGCAGTACCAAACACTCCTAGAACGAAATTCATTGGTGCAAAGATAAAGAAAATGAACAGAAAAGTAATGATGTGTCGGTCGCGAACGAGTCGGCTCAAAGAGCCGGCTCTTTTAAGTGAACGACGGGAGCCGGCTCGCGCCCGCGAACAAGCCGTTTTTGTTTTGTTATGTAATATAAGACAGAATGATATGATGATCTCCGCGCTACGGGTGCTCCGTGCATGCATGCAGTGACATGTAATATCTAAGGATTGGAGACTAGGGATGGGAATTTGAAAGCAAATGTATATTCGAATATTCGACCCCCAAAAAAACGGTTAACCGATTAACCGAAATGTACATATCCTATATAAATAAAAGAAAATGTGGGAGAAAAAAAATTACAAAAATGTTTTTTTAATTTTGAAAAGTAAATAAATACATGTTCAAATAAGTATAGAAACCAAGTCGAATTTGTCAAATGTATTGAACTGGTGATCACAGTTTGAACAGTTGACAGCTATAGGCCTACAGCTTTCATGCTTAAAACATAACTTGGTTTTTAAATGAAAGAGGGATCATACACGAACAACATAACGGGTTAGGGTAACGTAACCCTATTACAACAGAGATCAACGACCTATAACAGGGCCTATGCACAGAATGCAGCTATTCAATACTCATTCTTGTTTAAGAATATGAGTATGTCTACCAGCGACGTGCAGTCAGGGGAGGCAGGGGAGGCAGAGCCTCACCTGTCATACTCCAATGTAACGGAAAAACAACTAAAGAAAAACTAAATAGTAATAATAATAAAATGTCTCCACTGATCTGTGTTGTAAGTGTGATTTATGTATGATTCCAATCGCTTTTTATAGTCAAAATCAGCAAATTTGCCGAGCTCCGCTACGGGAGCGATGAGAAGTGAGGCAGGGACGAGCTCTGCCTCTCGTAAGCCCACAGTAACTTGCTGGAGCACGGGCACTAATTTAGCACGGGCACTTATTTTGTGAGCGCGCTCAAGCCATTTACTGTGGGCTAAGGTGAGGCACAGATGAGCTCTGCCTCACCTCAGAATGCGTCACCCCACAGAAACTGGCTGGAAAGCGGGCCCTAAGCGCATGCCTGTTACCATCTCACTGTAGGTCACCAATGTAATGTTTGTAGATCCCTTTATTACATTTATCCTCGCCATCCATAGTCTCTAAATAACTTATTTCACGTATATATCATATTTAGGCTCGCTGGTATCAACGGCAATGAAAAAAGCACCAGGGGAGGCAGCCATAACCTCTGCCGCACTGAAGGGGGCGCACGTGAGCCCACAGGTTCTTGTTGCTACTGTTATTCTACGCAGAGACGGTAGACGCAAACAACAAACTAGACTTTTGAAACTACAGGAAGATAAGGAGGACTTTTACAAAAAAGTAATAGAGATTGTTGTCCAGAAGGATAGCATGGACTTCTATTCATCTTCAAGTCAAGGTAAGACCACATTTGTAATGAAAATGGGATCTTACTAAGAAAGAACAATCCAATATTTAGATTTTGGGTATCCTTTTGTTGAACGGTCTGTTTAAAATGAATCCAAGCATCAGACTAAAAAAGCTTTTGAAAATAACCGAATATTTCGATTAAGGTCAAAATATAATATTTGTAAATCTGACTCAGTGAGTCAGTGCCTCACCAGCCATGAACCTCACCGCACGTCACTGATGTCTACATGCTCAGGGGAGAGGCGGGTGCGGAGGCGATTCACAATCAGGCCAGCTGTAGAGAAGACCCTCTCACCCTTGGGCATAAGATGAGGTTTGAGTCTGCGTGATCTGCGTGTAGGGAGGGTCAGCAGCCATATCATTAGCTAGAACTAGGTAGATCTGATGGATTTGGACATAGACGCGAGTGAAGTATAACCGGACGCGAGAGAGAGATCAGCACATGCAGCTCTGCCCGCTGTGAGGGACCGGTGAGCGGAGCAAAACACACCTTTAGACCTAACACACTTAGCTATGGCACTGTCGTATACATTGAATTATTCCATTTGATAATATGTAATCAACTTAGGCACCCCTCCCAAAAAAAATTAAAATAATAATAATTTTGAATATTCGAATATTCGATTAATCGTTCCCATCCCTATTAGAGACTGTTGGATGCTGCTGTTTTGAGCATTGCAATATATTTATTTTCATTATGTTATTTATTTAGGATTATTTTTAGGAGTTTTTGAGAGTTACAAGGGTCTGTAAATGCAATGAAAACAATTGGCCACAGCATTTATATTAAAAATATAATTTTTACTTTTGAATACTTCAGTACAAAGGATGTATTGAATAATTTAAGTGATATATGTGTACACATATAAATCATTAGTCAAAACAGGGCTACATTTGATTGAATTATAAAAGGTATATTTCGAAGATAAACCTATTAACCCCGCACCCTTAAAAAAAAACGGCTCTTTTGAACGGCTCTCGCAAAGGAACGGAGCCATAAAATCCGGCTCCCTTCAAAGAGCCATAATTCCCATCACTACAGAAAAGGACAAACAGAGTAGTTAGCCTGTGCAGCAACCACCTACAGAAACACAAACTTCATCCAAAAAAACAAAATTCATGGAAGACGGTATCATCTTGCTGCTTGTTTGATTGACACAGCGAGAGATTGATCTCTTGGGAATCCAGTGAAACTTGGCAGTAAACACAGCATAAGAGACTGCATACTGTACCTCCGCTCACGGCACTAAATTATTCCAGAAGCTCTGTGTTTTTCAGCAAGACCACAGGCAATACAAAAACTAGCTGTCTCTAAACCGGAATCAAACTTATGTGATTGGGTGGAGGATATATTAGGTGTACAATTTGCAGTTGAATTGCTTTTATTCAGGGATGACAACGTTAACGTGATTAATATGGAAAAATAAATAAATGCAGATTAATGACAATGTTTGACCCTAACTTCCTTAAAGTAATTCTAGCGCAGATTTGTTTAGCATGAATTGGACAGCAGTGAAAAGGCAAAGGAAGCAACTGGCTGGAAACCACTGGACATCAGTAAGAACCAGAGGTGGGACCAAGTCATTGTTTTGCAAGTCCGAGTCAAGTCTCAAGTCTTTGCGCTCAAGTCCGAGTCAAGTCTCAAGTCTTTGCGCTCAAGTCAGAGTCAAGTCTCAAGTCAGGATGGGCAAGTTCAAGTCAAGTCCAAGTCCTAAACTTTGACAAAACGAGTCTTAAACAAGTCCTTATGTGCTTTTCAACAAATGTAATGACATCGATCAACAGAATAATACTTAATAATTAAACTGCTCTTTATTAGTCACATTAATCATTTAATAATCCATTTTCTCTCTGCTGGTAAAGTAACGTGTTTTCTTCTATTGTAAGAGGGATCAGTAAGGTAAGGCTACGTGACGGTTTGATTCAGAAGGAGTTTAATGGATAAGATCCCTGATGTTAAGGTACCCAGAATGTTTATTTCCACTGTGTACAACATGTTATAAGGGACCCACAATCTATCTTTATGCAAGGGATAATGTGCAGCGAGGCGGTCTCATGGGGAAAAAAACCTGAACCTAGATCCCTCTGCAGGTGGTACTTTAACTATATTTTGATGCTAATACTTTTGTACTTTTACTTGTAACATTTTGAATGCAGGACTGTTTATTGTAACCGAGTATTCCTACACTCTGGTACTTTTACTCAAGTACAAGATCTGAACTTCTCCCACCTCTGACAATAAATCCTGAGTGGTTACCAAAAAAACAACCCTGCTCTGAAGGTTATTTTCATTTTACAAATCATGCACTCAGCTTTCCTTTCTCCAATATCATTGAAATGCAGCCAGATGCTGCTTCTTTTTTCGGTTTCCGCACATTTCTTGACTTTTTCTGACGCGCTTGCATTTAAATCCCGTCTTCCTGTCGATCTGTTACCTCATTCACACCAACGCAACTCAGTTTCAAGCTCCGTGCTATAGCTTTTCAGGTTCAGAACCGGTCTTCGGTTTAGCTCCGGCTCTTTTCACACCGCCCAGAGTCCGACTGGTGCTGCGTCATTGCGTCATTGCGTCATCGTTTGCGTCATGACGTAACCGTTTGCGTGCCTGCTTCATAAAGCCAAACTGCGCGGAAACCCCTCACAGCTCACACCGACAACAACAACAATGGCCGATTGTGTTGAAGCGCTACTCGTTTTGGTTTTCTGCAATTGTTGGAGAATTGCTTTGGACCGCGTGCTCCCCTCCAGCTTCCTCTGTACCTCTTCGGAAGACCAGATTCCCAGTAGGTAGCTGGTCTCTTCAGTGGACCACTGCTGCTTGTTAAGTTTCTCCATCGTTGTGTACAAACTGGATAAAACGCAGGGTTTTTGTTGTTCAGGAGTTGATCCCGGCCCTGCTTCGACGTAAGCGTGACGTATGCGGTGCTTTTGCTCTAGCCGGACAATTTTTTGGTGCTCGAAACGAACCGAATTCCGGAGCTAAGAGGCTGCTCCGCTGCGGTGTGAACAGGAAAACCCGGTGCTTTTCAAGCTCCAGCTCCGAACCGGCCCTGAAACACCGTTGGTGTGAATGAGGTATGTGTAGCTGGCCTGTACCACTACACTTGCTGTCTTTGGAGTGTCTGCCCCCCACCCTTCTTTCACATAATGGTATGATCCTAGTTTGTCCTCGCATATGATTGGCCGCATGGTGACTCAGCAAAATAAAGTCCCGCCCCTGCCTGCATGGATTCACAGCAAGAGTAGGAGCGGCTGAAGATTCTGCTCTCCCCGACGAGTCTGCTCTTCTAGCGGCATCTCGCGATCGGCGTGTTGGAGACCTCTGAATTAAATTATCAAGTCACCTCAAGTCAGAGGGCTCAAGTCCAAGTCAAGTCCCGAGTCATTGGTGTTCAAGTCCAAGTCGAGTCGCAAGTGTTTTGTGATTTTGTCAAGTCGAGTCCAAAGTCATCAAATTGGTGACTCGAGTCCAAGTCATGTGACTCAAGTCCACACCTCTGGTAAGAACCCTCACTACATTGGTTTAACGGCAGAACTAATCCATGACAAATGTTCTGCACCCGTTCTTTAGGTGTGCAGAAAACGTAAGAAAGGCAATTTGCTGAATCATGCTCTAGTTTCTCGAAGTTGTACAGGAGTGTGAGATAGTGGACAGGGTCACCACTGTAAGAACAGATAGTGCTCACAGTATAATAGCAGCAGAGATAATATGCCCTGTGTAGTGTAAGTGTCGGAAAATTGTCGGACTTCATGCCAATAACTCATCATGTTATTGTAAGCATTGGGTTGAGAGGTCATGTGTTTTGAGCATGCGCAGTCTGTCCTGAAATTGTGAAAGAGAGTGTGGTGTGACTCTACAATAATAAACGAAGGCGCTGTCTGTGACGCTCCAAAAAGTACTAAAGTTCCTGAGTTCTTGTTACACAGAAGTATCAATCAATCAATGTTTATTTATATAGCCCAATATCACAAATGTTACATTTGTCTCAGTGGACTTCACAGTTTGTACAGAATATCAGTATGACAATACAACACCCTCTGTCCTTAGACCCTCACATCGTACAAGGAAAAACTTCCAAAAAATGAAAAACCCCACAGTTTAAAGGGGAAAATGGGAGAAACCTCAGAGAGAGCATCAGAGGAGGGATCCCTCTCCCAGGACGAACAGACGTGCAATAGATGCCGTGTGTAAATCGAAGAGATAATACATTTTACAGCATAGGTAGACCAAATGTTTGGAAATGCATGTGTCTATAATAAGAAGATGAATACACAAGGATGTCAACAATCCTGTGGGAGCCATCAGGGAAGTAGTATGATGAGAGTCAGGCACGACAGTGACAGGTTCAGCCACGACTCGAAGTCCAGGACTCAAATCCAGAACTCAGGATAGAGGATCCAGGACACAGGACCACAGCAACAGGATCAGCCACGACTCAGGATCCCGGCGTAGATATAGACACCAAAAAGACATTTGGGGGAAGCTGGGTTATTTGGAACATGAGAGTACACAGGTACAGACAGACAGAGGGAAGAAGTAAGGTGTCCCCCGACAGTCTAAGCCTATAGCAGCTAAACTAACGTGTCTACGTACATGCACTCCCTTAGGATAGGTTGAGGGATAAGGGGTAGCAAGTAAGAAGTAAGGAACAGAGGTGGAGAGGCACAACGTGTAAGTATCTTTGAAGCCTTAACACCTCGGACGTTACATTGGTGGCAGCGGTATCGGAGTGTGTTTTATCTGCTCTTGGATTATTGTTTTCTGTGGACAATTATCCATGAAAAGTTTCAGTCTGGCTTCAAACCTGGCCCGCTGTTTTAATCAGGGCAATACAACATATTAATTGTTTTATTATTATGTTTATTGTTATTATTTGTAGGGCTTTGTCCTAATATTTATTTTTGTTTTAAACTATGTTGAAAGATTAGTTTAATATCATTTTTGTATTTTGCTATGAAATTCTGAATGAAATTCTGAATGAAAGGCTGCGCGCGAGACTGGTTTTTCGCTGGGTTGAGTCGTGTGGGTTTTTGAGTGAGATGCGGCACAGCAGCCTGTCAGTTTACTCTTGCTAGGTTAGTTTGGCTATTATCATTTATATTTATCTGCAACAATGGATATCAGGAAGTGGTTCATGAAAGGAATATGGCAACTCAGCGCCAGATGCAGCCACATTAGAAGAAATCAGTTATGTTACCAACGAGCTAGCAAGCCAGCCAGGGACAAGGGAGGCTGGCAATCAATTATATTTTGAAGAGAAATTGACTCTCAAGCCGGCTCTCTCACAAACTCCTGCTCTGTGCGCAAGCAGACCGCTGCACACGCTCTCTGCCTGCCTCGCTCAATCTCTCTCTCTCCCTTTCTCTCCATCGCTCAACCTCACTCCACCTCTCCACCCTGTGTGCGCTCCTCAAGTTTGCCTGTGCTTGCCCAAGTTGGCACAGCGTTACAAATGTGCCACACAACCAACCAATGGATGTAGCCTATAATAAGACCGTCAACAGCCTTATGGCAACCTAAAACCCCTCTGTTTCCGTAACAACAATTCACGAGCGCCTCCCTCACCCCCTCAAAGTAATGATAAACCTATGAGTTGGATGTAGAAAAGTCAGAACAATATAGATGTTTTTTATTTTAAAGAAAATTCAGATTTTACATAGTAAAAAACTGTAAATTATAGTGTCCGTCCAAAAACTATTTTGTACTTATAGTGAAAACTACCCTTGGATGATGGTAAGGTAGACTAAAAGCTTTAGGAATCCAAAGTACAACATATAATAAGTACCCTGTATCAAGATTGATGCAAAACAAGTGACATTTGACCTTTTTAGAGAGGTTTAGCCAAAAACACTCCACCTCTGAGGTGATTTGGGTGGAAATGTTTTTTGTTCCATATCTCTGGCCCCCCTTTGTCGATTTTGATGGTTGACACCTCTTTCTGACCGTTAGAGCCAATAGAATCGAAGGGGGAGTCCCCCACACACACTCATTGTAAAACAAAAAGGTGGGGGCTTTGCGCATGTAATTTTGCATTAGAGTGAAACTATCTCTCGCTCTGACATCTAGAAACGGAAAAGCAGTCTCAATGCTCATGGATTATCAGAAATAATTTCAAAGGGACACAGACACATTGGATTAACCTATGGATTAACTTCAGCAGCGTTTTTCTCGTTTTAATGCCATTGAAGACCACTTTGGAGAGACTACAGAACCAAGGTAAGCATGTTAGCATTTTTAGCTACCTAGCACCACATGTTTTGATGTCTGTTTTGGTTTATAACGTCGCGATTTCGTATAATTCAGTGATAATGAGGGTACCCTTCGATTCTGTGTCACCTCATGATGTGAAACGATGTCATGGATGTGGAGAAAAGATAAATAATAAGGTTTTGTGAGTGATTTTCGGTGCAGTAATCTGTTAGCATTTTTCGCTCGTTGCTAATTCAGAGGCTCAGTGTTAGCATTGTGGGTTTTCTTTTGAAAAAAAAAAAAAAATGATCAGTTAGATGAGTTTCTTCCCGTTACATGGATATAAAACATTCATAGTTTTATTAAATGAACATGCCCTCAGACACTGTTTCCTGCAAGATGTTGCGGCAGTGCCCCAGTACCGGGGTCTCTCGGGCTTAACAGGTTAAATTCGACAAGCAGGTCAGCACCGTAGTCAAATCCTGCTTTTTTTAAATAAGACTATTGGCCAAAACCAAGTCGTATTTATCTTTTAAAGACTTAGAAAGGGTTATTAACGCCTTTGTAACCTCGAGACTGGATTACTGCAACGCTCTATACGTGGGTATGGACCAGGCCTCAATTAAACGCCTGCAGCTAGTCCAAAACGCAGCTGCACGTCTTCTGACTGGCCACAAAAAGCGTGACCACATCACCCCAATTCTGGCCTCACTACACTGGCTTCCAGTTCGGTTCCGAATTGATTTTAAAATCCTTTTATTTGTTTTTAAAGCACTAAATGGGCTGGCTCCGGCCTATATAGCTGAACTCCTCCAGCGCTACACCCCAACCAGAGCTTTAAGGTCTGCTGACCAGCTGCTGCTGGTAGTGCCCAAGACCAGGCTTAAAACCCGAGGGCACCGAGCCTTCGCAGCAGCTGGCCCTAGGCTCTGGAACACTCTGCCCCTCCATGTGAGGTCGGCCCAGACCCTAGGGGTTTTTAAATCTACTCTTAAGACACACTTCTTCTCCCTGGCCTTCTAGTCAGAGCGGAGCACGACTCGTGACTTTTCCCTGTGTTTTTTATATATCTGTTGTAATTTATTGTCTTTTATTGTGATTGTAGTAATGTGTTTTTATTACATGTACAGCACTTTGGCTCAACCAAAAATCGCTTTTAAATGTGCTTTATAAATAAAAAAAAATAAATAAACTTGAATTACTGAACTTTTTGGTCGGCTCTGCTGGCTAGCTGTGCTAACGGTGCTAGCGTCGAAGTGTCATGTTCGGAGGAATGAAGAGTGACGGCGATATGGAAGACGATTATAACGGATGTACTGCTTCTTGGACTGGTTCTGTGAGTAATGATATTAAAGTGGAGCTGCCGCCGATGTTTAGGGGCGACAGCCAGAGGCAGTTCGCTACGTGGATAAGACAGTTTGAAGCCACTGTTCGTGCTCAGATGAGGGGTGCTATAGGCACGAGCTACGCAGCTACCTTACTGAACATTCTACCTACCAGACTGGACAGCGCAGCTTTCCTGCTGTGGGACGTGTGAAGGAGAAGCTGGCGGAAGCTTTTGGCCAGAGACAGTTCCTCCTTTATTTCCAGACGTGTGTATCTGCACGGCCCCGCCAGGCGAACGAGTGTTTGGAGGTGTATGCGGCGGACATTTCCAGACTTGTGGCTGAGGCTTTTCCCGATTATGACCGCGCTGCAGTAAAGGGTGAGAAATTCAGAAGTTTTTTGGCTGGCCTTGATCCTGCACTTCAAGCAAAATGCCATGAACAGGGGGCGACTGATATGGAGGAGGCGTTGATAATTGCTGGGTGTTGTGAGCGAGCCAGGCAGGCAATGAGGACGAACACGCCTGGTTTGCCCATACTTTCCTCCGCATCCTGCTGTTGTTGCCGCGCTAAATTCCCCATCGGCTGGTGTTTTCGA